>NC_041388.1:269231083-269405461 GCF_002162155.2 Triticum dicoccoides
TTTTTTTCTTTGTTTAAGTTTTAGCTTTTATTCATTTTTCCTTTCTCCTGTTTTATTTTAACTTTTAATCTATTTTATTTTTATAATTTATAAAGTGGATCCCTAAATCAGTGTTACAACATAATCCACTGCCACAAAAGCTTTACCCCAAACAAAATAGTTTAGTATTTTATAAAATACAAAAGGCATTTAATTAATGGTTTTAGCTACTGTTTTAATTAGTTTAGTGCATTTAATCTTTTTACAAAAATGTGGTTCCTCCACCATTATGACTTAGGATTTATTTTTCCCATTTTGAACATTTTAGTTTTAACGTTTGGAAACTTTTGATGTTTGTCTTTATTTAAATTTGAATTTGAACGGGATTGGAACCTTCGCAAGTTTAGCAACAGTAATACCACAGACGTGGCAACATTTAGCAGACGGTTACTGTAGCTTAACTATCCGGGCGTTACAGGCATAAATGGAGGTCTAGGCAGGGCAAGCAAGGAATTACCTACCCAAGCAAGAAATGATGCCACATACTGCACTGATATGCCAAACGGATTATATTCCAATGGCAGCAGATGGTAATTAACTCATTTATATGCCCTAAACTAATAAGAACACCCATATAATAATCACAGACACTACGAGCAAAAACTATATTAGCGCCTAGGCTGCGCCTAGGGCGCTTAAGCACAGCCTAGGCACTAGGCGAAGGCCAACCGCCTCGCGTATGCCTACCGCTTTTTCCATCCTTGCCGACATTACATGACCGCGTTCATGAGGCTGGTTCTACCGACGTGTTTTGCACACAGTTGGCTGGCGGGTGTCTGTTTCTCCAATTTTAGTTGAATCGGATTCAATGAACATGGTTCTTCCTGAAGATCAAAAAGCAATCACTATACCATGTTGTGGTTTTTGATGCGTAGGTAAGAACGGTTCCTGCTAAGCCCATAGCAGCCACGTAAAACTTGCAACAATGAAGTAGATGACGTCTAGCTTGTTTTTGCAGGGCATGTTGTGATGTGATATGATATGGTCAAGACGTGATTATATAAATTGTTGTATGAGATGATCATGTTTTGTAACACAATTATCGGCAACTGGCAGGAGCCATATGGTTGTCGCTTTATTGTATGAAATGCAATCACCATGTAATTGCTTTACTTTATCACTAAGCGGCAACGATAGTCGTAGAAGCAATAGTTGGCAAGATGACAATGATGCTACGATGGAGATCAAGGTGTCAAGTCGGTGACGATGGTGATCATGACGGTGCTTTGGAGATGGAGATCAAAGGCACAAGATGATGATGGCCATATCATATCACTTATATTGATTGCACGTGATGTTTATCCTTTATGCATCTTCTTTTGCTTAGTACGGCGGTAGCATTATAAGATGATCTCTCACTAAATTTCAAGGTATAAGTGTTCTTCCTGAGTATTCACCGTTGTCATAGTTTGTCGTGCCGAGACACCACGTGATGATCGGGTGTGATAAGCTCTACGTTCACATATAATGGGTGTAAGCCCGTTTTGCACACGTAGAATACTCGCATTAAACTTGACGAGCCTAGCATATGCAGATATGGCCTCGGAACACTAAGATCGAAAGGTCGAGTGTGAGTCATATAGTAGATATGATCAACATAGTGATGTTCACCATTGAAAACTTCTCCATCTCACGTGATGATCAGACATGGTTTAGTTGATATGGATCACGTGATCATTAGATGATTAGAGGGATGTCTATCTAAGTGGGAGTTCTTAAGTAATATGATTAATTGAACTTAAATTTATCATGAACTTAGTCCTGATAGTATTTGCATATCTATGTTTTAGATCAATTACTCGCATATAGCTTCCCCGTTTTATTTATGATATGTTCCTAGAGAAAACTATGTTGAAAGATGTTGGTAGAATTGATGAGACTAGCTCCGTGATCTGAGGATTATCCTCATTGTTTCACAGAAGAATTATGTCCTTGATGCACCGCTAGGTGACAGAACTTTTGCAGGAGCAGATGCAGACGTTATGAACGTTTGACAAGCTCGGTATGATGGCTACTTGATAGTTTAGTGCGCCATACTTTACGGCTTAGAACTGAGACTTCAAAAACGTTTTGAACGCCACAAAACATATGAGATGTTCCAAGAGCTTAAATTGGTATTTCAGATTCATGCCCGTGTTAAGAGGTATGAGACCTCTAACAAGTAATTTGCCTACAAGATGGAGGAGAATAGCTCAGCTAGTGAGCATGTGCTCAGAATGTCTGAGTAC
Organism: Triticum dicoccoides; assembly: GCF_002162155.2. Lineage (NCBI taxonomy): Eukaryota > Viridiplantae > Streptophyta > Magnoliopsida > Poales > Poaceae > Triticum > Triticum dicoccoides. Next base: position 269,233,351 of record NC_041388.1, read on the forward strand.
TACAATCACTTGAATCAAGTGGGAGTTAAGCTTGCAGATAAGATAGTGATTGACAGAGTTCTCTAGTCACTATCACCAAGTTACTAGAACTTCGTGATGAACTATACTATGCAAGGGATAACGGAAACGATCCCAAGCTCTTCGCGATGCTGAAATTGGAGAAGGTAGAAATCAAGAAAAAGCATCAAGTGTTGATGGTTGACAAGACCACTAGTTTCAAGTAAGAGGGCAAGGGAAAGAAAGGGAACTTCAAGAAGAATGGCAAGCAAGTTGCCACTCCCGTGAAGAAGCCCAAAGCTAGACCTAAGCCTAAAACTTAGTGCTTCTACTACAAAGGGAATGGTCACTCGAAGCAGAACTACCCCAAATACTTGGCGGATAAGAAGGATTACAAAATGAACAAAAGTATATTTGAGATACATGTTATTGATGTGTACTTTACTAGTGTTCACAGTAACCCCAGGGTATTTGATACCGGTTCAGTTGTTAAGATTAGTAACTCGAAACAGGAGTTGCAAAATGAAGAGAGACTAGTTAAGGGCAAGGTGACGATGTGTGTTGGAAATGATTCCAAGGTTGATAAGATCACCATCGCACACTCCTTTTACCTTCGGGATTAGTGTTGAACCTAAAATAAATGTTATTTGGTGTTTGCGTTGAGCATGAATATGATTGGATCATGTTTATTGCAATATGGTTATTCATTTAAGTCAAAGAATAATTGTTGTTCTGTTTACATGAATAAAACCTTATATGGTCATACACTTAATATAAATGGTTTATTGAATCTCGGTCGTAGTGATACACATATTCATAATATTGATGCCAAAATATGCAAAGTTGATAATGATAGTGCAACATACTTGTGGCACTTCCGTTTAGGTCATATTGGTGTAAAGCGCATGAAGAAACTCCATGCGGATAGACTTTTGGAATCACTTGATTATGAATCATTTGATGCTTGCGAACAATGCCTCATGGGCAAGATGACTAAGACTCAGTTCTCCGGAACAATGGAGTGAGCCACTGACTTATTGGAAATAATACATACCGATGTATGCGATCCGATGAGTGTTGAGGCTCGTGGCGGGTATCGTTATTTTCTGACCTTCACAGATGATTTGAGCAGATATGAGTATATCTACTTAATGAAACACAAGTCTGAAACATTTGAAAAGTTCAAAGAATTTCAGAGTGAAGTGGAGAATCATCGTAACAAGAAAACAGTTTCTATGATCTGATCGCGAAGATGAAATATTTGAGTTACGTGTTTGGCCTTTAGTTGAAACAATGTCGAACAGTTTCGTAACTCACACCACCTGGAACACCACAGCGCAATGGTGTGTCTGAACGTTATAACCGTACTTTATTAGATATAGTGTGATCTATGATGTCTCTTACCAATTTACCACTATCGTTTTGGGGTTATACATTAGAGACAGCTGCATTCATGTTAAATAGGGCGCCATCTAATTCCGTTGAGATGACACTGTATGAACTATGGTTTGGCAAGAAACCAAAGCTGTCGTTTCTTAAAGTTTGGGGTTGCGATGCTTATGTGAAAAAGTTTTAGCCTGATAAGATCAAACCCAAATCGAAGAAGTGCGTCTTCATAGGATACCCAAAACAAACTGTTGGGTACACCTTCTATCACAGATCCGAAGGCAAGATCTTTGTTGCTAACAGTGGATCCTTTCTAGAGAAGGAGTTTCTCTCGAAAGAAGTGAGTGGGAGGAAAGTAGAACTTGATGAGGTAATTGTACCTTTTCTCGAATTGGAAAGTAGCTCATCACTAAAATCAGTTCCAGTGATGCCCACATCAATTAGTGAGGAAGTTAATGATGATGATCATGAAACTTTAGATCAAGTTACTACTGAACCTCGTAGGTCAACCAGAGTACGTTCCGCACCAGAGTGGGACAGTAATCCTGTTCTGGAAGTCATGTTACTAGACCATGACAAACCTACAAACTATGAGGAAGCGATGATGAGCCCAGATTCCGCGAAATAGCTTAAGGCCATGAAATCTGAGATGGGACCCATGTATGAGAACAAAGTGTGGACTTTGATTGACTTTCCCGGTGATCGGTGAGCCATTCGGAATAATAGGATCTTCAAGAGGAAGATGAACGCTGATAATAGTGTTACTATCTACAAAGCTCGAATTGTCGCAAAAAGGTTTTCGACAAGTTCAAGGTGTTGACTATGATGAGATTTTCTCACTTGTATCGATGCTTAAAAGTCTGTTCGAATCATGTTAGCAGTTGTCGCATTTATGAAATCTGGCAAATGGATATCAAAACTACATTCCTTAATGAATTTATTAAAGAAGAATTGTATATGATGCAACCAGAAGGTTTTGTCAATCCTAAAGGTGCTAACAAAGCGTGCAAGCTCCAGCGTTCCATCTATGGATAGGTGCAAGCATGTCGGAGTTGGAATATACGTTTTGATGAGTTGATCAAAGCATATAGTTTTATACAGACTTTTGGAGAAACCTGTATTTACAAGAAAGTGAGTGGGAGCTCTGTAGCATTTCTGATATTATATTTGGATGACATATTGTAGATTGGAAATGATACTGAATTTCTGAATGGCATAAAAGGATACTTGAATAAGAATTTTTCAATGAAAGACCTCGGTGATGCTGCTTATACATTAGGCATCAAGATCTATAGAGATAGAGCAAGGCGCTTAATTGGACTTTCACAAAGCACATACCTTGATAAAGTTTTGAAGAAGTTCAAAATTGATCAAGCAAAGAAAGGGTTCTTGCATGTGTTTCAAGGTGTGAAGTTGAGTAAAGACTCAAAACCTGACCATGGCAGAAAATAGAAAGAGAATGAGAAGTCATTCCCTATGGCTCAGTCATAGGTTCTATAAAGTATGCTATGCAGTGTAGCAGACCTATTGTATACCTTAGCATGATTTTGGCAAGGGAGTACAATAGGGATCTAGGAGTAGATCACTGGACATCGGTCAAAATTATCCTTAGAGGACTAAGGAAATATTTCTCGGTTATGGAGGTGATAAAAGAGTTCGTCGTAAAGAGTTACATGATGCAAGCTTTTGACACCAATCTAGATGACTCTAAGTATCGATCTAGATACATATTGAAAGTGGGAGCAATTAGATAGAGTAGCTCCGTGCATAGTATTGTAGACAAAGAAATTTGCAAAATACATATGGATCTGAATGTTGCAGACCCGTAGACTAAACTTCTCTCACAAGCAAAACATGATCACTCTTTGGGTTTTAATCACATAGCGATGTGAACTAGATAATTGACTCTAGTAAACCCTTTGGGTATTAGTCACATGGCGATGTGAACTAATCACATGGTGATGTGAAATATTGGTGTTAAATCACATGGCGATGTGAACTAGATTATTGACTCTAGTGCAAGTGGGAGACTGAAGGAAATATGCCCTAGAGGCAATAATAAAGTTGTTATTTATATTTCCTTATATCATGATAAATGTTTATTGTTCATGCTAGAATTGTATTAACCGGAAACTTAGTACATGTGTGAATACATAGACAAACAGAGTGTCACTAGTATGCCTCTACTTGACTAGCTCGTTAATCAAAGATGGTTAAGTTTCCTAACCATTGACATGAGTTGTCATTTGATTAACGGAATCACATTATTAGAGAATGATGTGATTGACATGACCCATCCATTAGCTTAGCACTATGATCGTTTAGTTTATTTCTATTACTTTCTTCATAACTTATACATGTTCCTATGACTATGAAATTATGTAACTCCCGAATACCGGAGGAACACTTTGTGTGCTATCAAACATCACAATGTAACTGGGTGATTATAAAGATGCTCTGCAGGTGTCTCCGATGATGTTCGTTGAGTTGGCATAGATCGAGATTAGGATTTTTCACTCTGATTGTCGGAGAGGTATCTCTGGGCCCTCTCGGTAATGCACGCCACTATAAGCCTTGCAAGTAATGTGACTAATGAGTTAGTTACGGGATGTTGCATTACGGAACGAGTAAAGAGACTTTCTGGTAACAAGATTGAACTAGGTATGATGATACCGACGATCGAATCTCGGGCAAGTAACATAGCGATGACAAAGGGAACAACGTATGTTGTTGTGCGGTTTGACCGATAAAGATCTTCGTAGAATATGTACGAACGAATATGAGCATCCAGGTTCCGCTATTGGTTATTGACCAGAGATGAGTCTTGGTCGTGTCTACATAGTTCTCGATCCCGTAGGGTCCGCACGCTTAACATTTGATGTCGATTGGTATTATGAGTTTATGTGATTTGATGTACCGAAGGTTGTTTGGACTCCCGGATGTGCTCACGGACATGACGAGGAGTCTCGAAATGGTCGAGACATGAATATTGATATATTGGAAGGTTATATTTGGACACCGGAAAGGTTTCGGATTAGTTCAGGCATTTTTTGGAGTACCGGGGGGTTACCGGAATGCCCCGGGGGCTTAATGTGCCTACATGGGCTTTAGTGGAAGAGAGGAGGAGGAGGCCAAGAGGTGGGGCGCCCCCCAAGCCCAATCCGAATTGGAAAGGGGGCCAGCCCCCCTTTCCTTTCTCTCCCGCTTCCCTTCCTTCCCCCTCCTAGTTGGACTAGGAAAGGGGGGAACCTACTCCTAGTAGGAGTAGGACTCCCCCCTTGGGGCATGCCAGAGGAGGCCGGCCGGCGCCCTCCTCCACTCCTTTATATACCGGGGAGGGGGCACCGCATAGACACACAAGTTGATCTCTTAGCCGTGTGCGGTGCCCCTGCCACAGTTTTCCAACTCGGTCATATCGTCGTAGTGCTTAGGCGAAGCCCTGCGTCGGTAACTTCATCATCACTGTCATCTTGCTGTCATGCTGACGAAACTCTCCCTTGGCCTCAGCTCGATCAAGAGTACGAGGGACGTCACCGAGCTGAACGTGTGCAGATCGTGGAGGTGCCATGCATTCGGTACTTGATCGGTTGGTTCGCGAAGACGTTCGACTACATCAACCGCATTACTTAACACTTCCGCTTTCGGTCTACGAGGGTATTTAGACACACTCTCCCCTCTCGCTGCTATGCATCTCCTAGATAGATCTTGCGTGATCGTAGGATTTTTTTTGAAATACTACGTTCCCCAATACATGCCCAGTACACTGATGCGGATTGAACTACGTCGGTATTTCCCCAAAGGGGAAGGGATGATGCAGCACAGCGACGGTAGGTATTTCCCTCAGTGATGAGACCAAGGTCATCGAACCAGTAGCAGAATCATGCAATACTACATAAACAGTACCTGCACACAAAGAACAAATACTTGCAACCCGACGTGTTAAAGGGGTTGTCAATCCCTTTCAACTAACGGTGCCAGAAATTATCAAGTTCATGGGATAAAAATATGATAGATTGGATAAATAGATCGTGAATAAATGCAAAATAAAATAAAGTGTAGCAAGGTATTTTGGGGTTTTTTGGATTAATAGATCTGAAAATAAAAGTGAATAAAAATAGATCTCGAAGGCAAATATAATAAAGAAGAGACCCGGGGGGCGTAGATTTCACTAGTGGATTCTCTCGAGAAAAATAGCATATGGTGGGTAAACAAATTACTGTTGGAAAATTGATAGAACTTCAAATAATCATGACGATATCCAGGCAATGATCATTATATAGGCATCATGTCCAAGATTAGTAGACCGACTCCTGCCTGCATCTACTACTCTTACTCTACACAAACCGTTATCCAGCATGCACCTAGTGTATTAAGTTCACGGAGAAACGGAGTAATGTAATAAGAACAATGACATGATGTAGACAAGATCTATTTATGTAGAAATAGACCCCATCTTGTTATCCTTAATAACAACAATACATACGTGTCGGTTCCCCGTCTGTTATTGGGATCAAGCACCGTAAGATCGAACCCATCACAAAGCACCTCTTCCCATGGCAAGAAAAATCGATCTAGTTGGCCTAACTAAACCAAAGATTCAAAGAAGAAATATGAGGCTATAAGTAATCATGCATATAAGAGATCAAAAGAATCAAATAACTTTCATGGATAAAAGCATAGATCTGATCATAAACTCAAAGTTCATCGGATTCCAACAAACACACCGCAAAAAGAGTTACATCAAATAGATCTCCAAGAGACCATTATATTGAGAATTAAGAGAGAGAAAGAGAGAGGGCCATCTAGCTACTAACTATGGACCCGTAGGTCTACAATGAACTACTCACGCATCATCGGAGAGGCACCAATGAGGATGATGAACCCCTCCGTGATGGTGTCTAGATTGGATCTGTGGTTTTTGGAACTTGCAGCGGCTAGAATTGATTTTCATCGACTCCCCTAGGGTTTCTGGAATATTGGGGTATTTATAGAGCAAATAGGTGGTGCTGGAGGCCCCCGAGGTGGGCATAACCCACCAGGGCGCGCCTGGGCTCCTAGGCGCACCCAGGTGGGTTGTGCCCCCCTCGGGGCACCCCTCCGGTACTTCTTCAGCCCATCTTGTGTCTTCTGTTCTAGAAAAATTCTCCAAAAAGTTTCGCCGCGTTTGGCCTCCGTTCGGTATTGATTTTCCGTGAAGTAAAAAACAAGCAAAAAACAGCAACTGGCACTGGGCACTATGTCAATAGGTTAGTCCCAAAAAATGATATAAAGTTGCTATAAAATGATTATAAAACATCCAAGAATGATAATATAACAGCATGGAACAATCAAAAATTATAGATACGTTGGAGATGTATCATACATCGGTGATGGGCTCCAGGGTTCTACCCCGCCTTCCGCCCAAGCCGGGCTAACGTGGGGTGGACTGAAGAAATGGAGGAGGCCTTAAAGGGCTCCTCCCTCAAGGAAGAGCACCATGCCTTGATAGGTGTAGCACTACAGGCCTTCTGGTCCGTCGGAACCGGACTGCACGAGGTCTTCAAGGGCCTCGTCACGAGCTTCGAGGTACTCCTCTATCCTTGTGCCAAAATAATTTCTTTGTTTGACTTTACTTTGTAAATCCAAGTAATTGTCAGAGGGTATATTCTCATGGCCTTCTAAACGACATAGTCAGTGAGTAGCCCCCGAGCCCAAGGCTTGTTTCAAGAAATCGGCGTTGGGATCGAATAGAGATAGGAGCGTAATGTGCAGCCCCCAGGACATTGTTCAATGATATGAGGCGCTTGTCCGGAGTTTCAATGAATTGATCAAGGGGTTTATTTGTAGAATCCTTGTTTGTAGGTTTCTACCTCGGCCCCGAGCTCCATCTCCGAGGAGATTGCGGAGGTGAACCGGAAGCTTGAGAGGTCCGAGAAGGACCTCGACCTGATGAACTAGCGGTTCGACTGGTCTCAAGGTAAGCGACCAGTACTTCGTGCCCTTGAATGTTACTTTGGACACGAAAGCATGCTGCTTTTTGAATTAGGAGCTAATGCCAAACTATTTGAATGACAGCAGCCTTGGCGGAGTTTGAGGGGCTCAAGGCCGAGCTCAAGAAGGCTCGATAGGAGGTGGAGGAGCAGAAGGCTGCGGGTGTGAAGCGGAGATGGCCTGAGCTGCCGAGAAGGTGGCTAGGGAGAAGGACCAGGCGCAGGTCCTGGAGGTCGAGGAGGCCCTGAAGGGCATGTTTGAAGCACGCGATAAACTTCAGGCTAAGGAGAAGTAGGCGAAAGAGGAGCTCAAGAAGCTCCAGCTCGCACACTCCAAGCTCCAGACCGTGGCCCGAGCTGATCATGAGGTGCTCCAACAAGTGGAGCAGATAGTTGTGGGTAAGCCATATCTTCATCAATGCGTGTTTGGCAGCAATGGGTGCGTCGAGCTCACCCAGCTGTGGCATTCCACAGATGTCTTTGTAGATCTCCAGAAGAGTTTGGCGGACGCTGCCCATCACTTCGACCAGCAGGAGGGCCAGGAGGAGGAGAAGGTAGTCTGGCGGCAATTCCAGGAGTCGTCGTTGTCACAACTGCTAAACCATTGAATGAAGCAGTTAGCCGAGCTATTTCTATTTGCGAGGCCGGCACTCCAGGACCTCTGCATCAATTGTGGCCTGCTGAAGCCCTGCCGACTAGCTTCTTCGGCCTCCTACCTCGGTTGCGGGTTGTCGCCCCGCAGGTGGATTGCTGGAAGTGATCTGCATGCCTGGAGGGAACATGGCGGGCGTACGCCTGCATGAAGACGCATTTCTGGAAGGTGGATGCGGTGATCGTTGCTGTGGGCCCCCCCTAAGGGAAGCTGTGTACCGTGAAGCAGTTCTTCACTGAAGTGGAAGAGGGCGCCCGAGTACTGAGTCCATGTGTCCAAAAGACACTTTGTATTTTTAGATAGTAGTTCAGAATACCGAAGTGTTCGGGATGTATAAAGACTATCTTTTTGTTTTAATTGGTATGGCTTTAAATTCCCTCATATGGTTGTGTTTTATAGTAAATATTCCTCCTGTTTGACCGTGTTGAACTGAAAGTGGCCAATCATTAGCTTCTACCCCAAAGTAGAATATACAGAGGGTATTCATTGAGGCGACTCTGACCTTGAGCCGATGTCTTAGTACCCAAAGGTGGTCTATGCTCATAGGAACTAGGAAATCATATTGTAACAACTTTATAACTTTCACGTAGTCATAGGACTTTGACTGTGGGGGACTGATGATGAGCCCCAATGTGTGAAGTGGTCGGCTTAGATAGTCGAGGTCCAGGCCCTCGCACACTTCGGCTAATGCTACGAAGAAGCCCTTCGTTTAACATGGGTGATTGCTATCGTCACGTCGCTTAATGCGGTCTTCGTATTGTCGACCAGTTTTCGCTTGCCCAGAAAGTCAGTTTTCGGCTTCCTCCAATGAGGCCATCTGCCAATTAAACTGGCGGCACTATCACAGTGGTTCTCCCATTACACTCTTAGCCGGATTTACCAGGAACGTAAGGGTTACACATAGGAGCCAGGAAACCCAACTATTGACCAAAATCTAGGTTCAGAACTGATGTATATAATGCAACATCCGAGACGCCGAGTACTTCGGACTTGTATTTAGGGAAACAAAGCCCTTTAGCAGTTGTATCTTAAAGACGCTCTTGTAGCTCACAGGCAATGCTTGTACAGAAATACAGTAAGGACCTTGAAGGGCATGATTTCTTTATTTTATAACCTCAAGCTTTACATGTTGAGCCATAACGAGAGAAACTAAAAAGATACAATGCAAAAAATAAATAGATGAGCAAATAAAAATAGGGCGGATATTGTCATCGGGTTTATGAGCCCGTACCGCTTCCTGTCGCACGTCTGCGTCTCCATGTTGTTGACCAGCTTGTCCTCGTTGATGGCAAAGACTAAAATGGACTGTATGCAACCTCGGCCTTGCATGTGCTTGAAGCACTCGCTAGCCGAGTCCTTTAAAGAGGTCTACAGAATGTCCATTGTGTGGTTGAAGCCACGTGGATATACTTTTTCTGGCAGAACCCTGCCGATCTGGCAGATCGAAGTTCCGTCATTCCTCGGTCTACCCGATTCAACGTTTCCATGATTTTTTCTTCTCAGCGGCCCAAGGAATCTTTAATGCGAAATTGGACGTAGTGCCCCTTCTAAGGGGAGTGCGCGAGGAGCTGATAACCCACAAGTATAGGGGATCGCAACAGTTTTTGATAAGTAAGAGTGTCGAACCCAACGAGGAGCTAAAGGTAGAACAAATATTCCCTCAAGTTCTATCGACCACCGATACAACTCTACGCACGCTTAACGTTCGCTTTACCTAGAACAAGTGTGAAACTAGAAGTACTTTGTAGGTGTTGTTGGATAGGTTTGCAAGATAATAAAGAGCACGTGAATAAAAAGTAGGGGCTGTTTAGATGAAAACACAACTAAGTTAGTTTTACTAGAGAGCTTGTTGTCACACAAGAAAGTTATTTGTCCCTAGGCAATTGATAACTAGACTAGTAATCACTATTGCAATTTTATTTTAGGGAGAGGCGTAAGCTAACATACTTTCTCTTCTTGGATCATATGCACTTATGATTGGAACTCTAGCAAGCATCCGCAACTACTAAAGATCATAAGGTAAAACCCAACCATAGCATTAAAGTATCAAGTCCTCTTTATTCCCATACGCAAACAACCTACTTACTCGGGTCTGTGCTTCTGTCACTCACGCCACCCACCATAAGAAAATCATGAACATATTGCAAACCCTACAGCGGGGATTGCTCACGCTTGTGCGACACGGAGAGCACCATAGGATAGCACCAATAATAAAACATCCAACTCAAACCAATCACGATCATCAATTAACCCATAGGACAAAACAGATCTACTCAAACATCATAGGATAGCCATACATCATTGGGAAAAAATATATAGCGTTGAGCACCATGTTTAAGTAGAGATTACAGCAGGCAAAAGAGGGGTTACACCGCTGCATAGAGGGGGGAAGAGTTGGTGATGACGGCGGTGAAGTTGTTGGTGTGGATTGCGGTGATGATGATGGCCCCGACGGTGTTCCGGCGCCACCGGGAGAGAGGGGGAGAGGGCCCCCCTTCTTCTTCTTCCTCTTCCTTGACCTTCTCCCTAGATGGGAGAAGGGTTTCCCCTCTGGTACATGGCCTCCATGGCATGGGAGGGCTGAGAGCCCGTCCGAGATTGGATCTGTCTCTCTCTGTTTCTGCGTTCCCTGATTTTGCCCTTTCACCGTTTCTTAAATTCCCGGAGATCCGTAACTCCGATTGGGCTGAAATTTGGACATGATTTTTATCCGGATATTAGCTTTCTTGCAGCGAAAGAAGGGCATCAACCGCCTTACGAGGTGGCCATGAGGGCCCAGGGCGCGCCTGACCCCCTCGGGCGCGCCCCTGCCTCGTGCCCCCCTCGGGCATCGTCTCGCGTTGATTCTTCTTCCCCAAAATCACATATATTACAAAAAAATCTCCATCAGTTTTTATTCCATTTGGACTCGTTTGTATGGATTTTCTGCGAAACAAAAAACATGCAACAAACAGGAACTGGCACTAGGCACTGGATCAATATGTTAGTCCAAAAAATAGTATAAAAAGTTGCCAAAAGTATATGAAAGTTGTATAATATTGGCATAGAACAATCAGAAATTATAGATACAACGGAGACGGATCAGCGTCCCCAAGCTTAATTCCTGCTCGTCCTCGAGTAGATAAATGATAAAAAAATATAATTTTTGATGTGGAATGCTACCTAGCATAATCTTGATCATGTAATCTAATCATGGCAAGAATATTAAGACACGAGTGATTCAAAGCAATTGTCTATCATTTGACATTAAGACAATAATACTTCAAGCATACTAATAAAGCAATCATGTCTTTTCAAAATAACATGGACAAAGAAAGTTATCCCTACAAAATCATATGGTCTAGCTATGCTCCATCTGCACCACACAAAATATTCAAATCATGCATAACCCCGATGACAAGACAAGCAATTGTTTCATACTTTTGATGTTCTCAAACCTTTTCAACTTTCATGAAATACATGAGCGTCACTATAGGTGGAATAGAATATGATGATGGAGGTTGTGTGGAGAAGACAAAAAGGATAAAGTCTCACATTGATGCGGCTAATCAACGGGCTATGGAGTTGCCCATCAATGATGTCAATGTGAGGAGTAGGGATTGCCATGCAATGGATGCATTACAAGCTATAAGTGTACGAAAGCTCAAAGTGGAAACTAAGTGGGTGTGCATCCAACTTGCTTGCTCATAAAGACCTCGGGCATTTGAGGAAGCCCATCATCAGAATATACAAGCCAAGTTCTAAAATGAAAATTCCCACTAGTATATGAAAGTGATAACTGAAGATACTCTCTATATAAAGAACATGGAACTACTCTGAAGCACAAGTGTGGTAAAAGGATAGTAACATTGTCCCTTCTCTCTTTTCTCTCATTTTTTTATTTTTTTCTCTTTTTATATTTTTTGTACGCTTCTTTGGCCTCTCTCTCTCTCTTTTGGGGCTTCTTTGTCCACTTTTATTTTGATAACCTCACATGGGACAATGTTCTAATAATGATGATCATCACACTTTTATTTACTTACAACTCAATATTACAACTCGGCACTAGAACAAAATATGACTCTATATGAATGCCTCCAGCGGTGTACCGGGATGTGCAATGATCTAGCGTAGCAATGACATCAAAAAATGGACAAGCCATGAAAACATCATGCTAGCTATCTTACGATCATGCAAAGCAATATGACAATAAATGCTCAAGTCATGTATATGATGATGATGGAAGTTGCATGGCAATATTATCTCGGAATGGCTATGAAAATGCCATAATAGGTAGGTTTGGTGGCTGTTTTGAGGAAGATATAAGGAGGCTTATGTGTGATAGAGCGTATCATATCATGGGGTTTGGATGCACCGGCGAAGTTTGCACCGACTCTCAAGGTGAGAAAGGGCAATGTACGGTACCGAAGAGGCTAGCAATGATGAAAGAGTGATAGTGCGTATAATCCATGGATTCAATATTAGTCATAAAGAACTCACATACTTATTGCAAAAGTCTATTAGTCAGCGAAACAAAGTACTACGTGCATGCTCCTAGGGGGATAGATTGGTAGGAAAAGACCATCGCTCGTCCCCGACCGCCACTCATAAGGAAGATAATCACTAAATACCTCATGCTCCGACTTCATCACATAACGGTTCACCATATGTGCATGCTACGGGAATCACAAACTTCAACACAAGTATTTCTACAATCCACAACTACCCACTAGCATGACTCTAATATCACCATCTTTATATCGCAAAACTATTTCAAGGAATCAAACATATCATATTCAGTGATCTAGAAGTTTTATGTAGGATTTTATGAGTAACCATGTGAATGACCAGCTCCTGGCATCTCTCTAAATTGATATAAGTGAAGCAAGAGAGTTTAATCCTTTCTACAAAAGATATGCCCACGCTCTAACAAATATAAGTGAAGCAAAAGAGCATTCTACAAATGGCGGTTTTCTATGTGAAGAGAAAACAGGCAATCCAAACTTCAAAAGATATAAGTGAAGCACATGAAGCATTGTATAAAGCCATACTCAAAAGATATAAGTGAAGTGCAATGAGCATTCTATAAATCAACCATGAACTATCTCATACCAGCATGGTGCATCAAAGAAAAGTGAAAACTAAATGCAAAAGATGCTCCAAGATTTGCACATATCACATGAACGAAATGAATCCGAAAACATACCGATACTTGTTGAAGAAAGATGGGATGCCTTCCGGGGCATTGCTACCTCTTGAGCACTGCGTTGGATTTCCCCGAAGAGGAGAGGATGATGCAGCAAAGTAGCATAAGTATTTCCCTCAGTTTTTGAGAACCAAGGTATCAATCCAGTAGGAGGCTACGCGCGAGTCCCTCGTACCCACACAAAAACAATAGCTCAACGCAACCAATGCTCTTAGGGGTTGTCAATCCCTTCACGGTCACTTACGAAAGTGAGATCTGATAGAGATGATAAATAATATTTTTGGTATTTTTGGTATAGAGATGCCAAGTAAAAGGTAAAAGCAAAGCAATAATAAAGTGATGGAGATTGATATGATGAGAAAGAGACCCCGGGGCCATAGGTTTCATTAGTGGCTTCTCTCAAGAGCATAAGTATTCTATGGTGGGTGCACAAATTACTGTTGAGCAATTGACAGAATTGAGCATAGTTATGAGAATATCTAGGTATGATCATGTATATAGGCATCACGTCCGAGACAAGTAGACCGGCTCCTGCCTGCATCTACTACTATTACTCCACTCATTGACCGCTATCCAGCATGCATCTAGAGTATTAAGTTAAAAACAGAATAATGCCTTAAGCAAGATGACATGATATAGAGGGATAGTTTCATGCAATATGATAAAAACCCCATCTTGTTATCCTCAATGGCAACGATACAATACGTGCCTTGCTGCCCCTTCTGTCACTGGGAAAGGACACGGCAAGATCGAACCCAAAGCTAAGCACTTCTCCCATGGCAAGAACAACCAATATAGTAGGCCAAACCAAACTGATAATTCGAAGAGACTTGCAAAGATAACCAATCATACATAAAAGAATTCAGAGAAGATTCAAATATTATTCGTAAATAGACTTGATCATAAACCCACAATTCATCGGTCTCAACAAACACACCGCAAAAAGAAGATTACATCGAATAGATCTCCACAAGAGAGGGGGAGAACATTGTATTGAGATCCAAAGAGAGAGAAGAATCCATCTAGCTACTAACTATGGACCCGTAGGTCTGAAGTAAACTACTCACACTTCATCGGAGGGGCTTGGAGTATGATGCAGAAGCCCTCCGTGATCGATGCCCCCTCCGGCGGAGCTCCGAAACAGGCCCCAAGATGGGATCTCGTGGATACAGAAAGTTGCGGCGGTGGAATTAGGTTTTTGGCTCCGTCCCCTATCGTTTGGGGGTACGTAGGTATATATAGGAGGAAGAAGTACGTCGGTGGATCTTCGAGGGGCCCACGAGGCAGGGGGCGCGCCCTAGGGGGGGCTCCCTCCACCCTCGTGGCCTCCTCATCGCTTTCTTGACGGAGGGTCCAAGTCTCCTGGATCTTATCTGATGAGAAAATCACGTTTCCGAAGGTTTCATTCCATTTGGACTCCGTTTGATATTATGTTCCTCCGAAACACTGAAATAGGCAAAAAAACAGCAATTCTGGGCCGGGCCTCTGGTTAATAGGTTAGTCCCAAAAATAATATAAAAGTGGAAAATAAAGTGCAATATAGTCCAACACAGTAGATAATATAGCACGGAGCAATCAAAAATTATAGATACATTGGAGACGTATCAAGCATCCCCAAGCTTAATTCCTGCTCGTCCTCGAGTAGGTAAATGATAAAAAGAGAATTTTTGATGCAGAGTGCTACTTGGCATAATTTTAATGTAATTCTTCTTAATTGTGGTATGAATATTCTGATCCGAAAGATTCAAGACAAAAGTTCATATTGACATAAAAATGATAATACTTCAAGCATACTAACTAAGCAATTATGTCTTCTCAAAATAACATGGCCAAAGAAAGTTCATCCCTACAAAATCATATAGTTTAGTCATGTTTCATTTTCGTCACACAAGAATGCTCTCATCATGCACAACCCTGATGACAAGCCAAGCAATTGTTTCATACTTTAGTAATCTCAAACCTATAAACTTTCACGCAATATATGAGCGCGAGCCATGGACATAGCACTATGGGTTGAATAGAATATAATGAGGGGGTTATGTGGAGAAGACCAAAAAGGAGAAAGTCTCACATCAACGAGGCTAATCAATGGGCTATGGAGATGCCCACAGATTGATGTTAATGCAAGGAGTAGGGATTGCCATGCAACGGATGCACTAGAGCTATAAATGTATGAAAGCTCAACAAAAGAAACTAGTGGGTGTGCATCCAACTTGCTTGCTCACGAAGACCTAGGGCACTTGAGGAGGCCCATTGTTGGAATATACAAGCCTAGTTCTATAATGAAAATTCCCACTAGTATATGAAAGTGATAACATGAGAGACTCTCTACTATGAAGATCATGGTGCTACTTTGAAGCACAAGTGTTGTAAAAGGATAGTAACATTGTCCCTTCTCTCTTTTTCTCTCATTTTTTTGGGCCTTTTCTTTTTTTATGGTCTTTCTCTCTCTTTTTTTGGGCCTTCTATTTTTTATGGCCTTTTTTATTTATTCCTCACTTGGGACAATGCTCTAATAATGATACTTCTATTTATTTACAACTCAATGATTACAACTCGATACTAGAACAAAGATGACTCTATATGAATGCCTCCGGCGGTGTACCGGGATATGCAATGAACCAAGAGTGACATGTATTAAAGAATTATGAATGGTGGTTTTGCCAAAAATACTATGTTAACTACATGATCATGCTAAGCAATATGAAAATGATGAATGTGTCATGATGAACAAAATGATGGAAAGTTGCATGGCAATATATCTCGGAATGGCTATGGAAATGCCATAATAGGTAGGTATGGTGGCTGTTTTGAGGAAGATATAAGGAGGTTTATGTGTGAAAGAGCGTATCATATCACGGGGTTCGGATGCACCGGTGAAGTTTGCGCCAACTCTCAATGTGAGAAAGGGCAATGCACGGTACCGAAGAGGCTAGCAAGGATGGAAGGGTGAGAGTGCGTATAATCCATGGACTCAACATTAGTCAGAAAGAACTCACATACTTATTGCAAAAATCTACAAGTCATCAAAAACCTCGGCACTACGCGCATGCTCCTAGGGGGATAGATTGGTAGGAAAAGACCATCGCTTGTCCCCGACCGCCACTCATAAGGAAGACAATCAAATAACACCTCATGTTGCAAATTTGTTGCATAACGTTTACCATACGTGCATGCTACGGGACTTGCAAACTTCAACACAAGTATTTCTCAATTTCACAACTACTCAACTAGCATGACTTTCGTATTATTACCTCCATATCTCAAAACAATCATCAAGCATCAAACTTTTCTTAGTATTCAACACACTCATAAGAAAGTTTTATTATCAATCTTGCATACCAAGCATATTAGGATTTTAAGCAAATTACCATGCTATTAAGACTCTAAAAATAATCTAACTGAAGCATGAGAGATCAATAGTTTCTATAAAACAAATCCACCACCGTGCTCTAAAAGATATAAGTGAAGCACTAGAGCAAAACTATAAAGCTCAAAAGATATAAGTGAAGCACATAGAGTATTCTATCAAATTCTAAATCATGTATGGATCTCTCAAAAGGTGTGTACAGCAAGGATGATTGTGGTAGAATAACAAGCAAAGACTCAAATCATAAATGACACTCCAAGCAAAACACATATCATGTGGTGAATAAAAATATAGCTCCATGTAAAGTTACCGATAGAAGTAGACGAAAGAGGGGATGCCTTCTGGGGCATCCCCAAGCTTTGGCTTTTAGGTGTCCTTAGATTATATTGGGGGTGCCATGGGCATCCCCAAGATTAGGCTCTTGCCACTCCTTGTTCCATAATCCATCAAATCTTTACCCAAAACTTGAAAACTTCACAACACAAAACTTAAAGTAGAAAACCTCGTGAGCTCCGTTAGTGAAAGAAAACAAAAGACCACTTCAAGGTACTGTAATGAACTCATTATTTATTTATATTGGTGTTAAGCCTACTGTATTCCAACTTCTCTATGGATTATAAACTATTTTACTAGCCATAGATTCATCAAAATAAGCAAACAACACACGAAAAACAGAATCTGACAAAAACAGAACAGTATGTAGTAATCTGTAGCTAGCGCAAGATCTGGAACCCCAAAAAATCTAAAATAAATTTCTGGACGTGAGGAATTTATCAATTAATCATATTCAAAAAGAATTAACTAAATAGCACTTTCAAAATAAAAATGACAGAAATTCTCGTGAGCGCTAAAGTTTCTGTTTTTTACAGCAAGTTCAACAAGACTTTCCCCAAGTCTTCCCAACGGTTCTACTTGGCACAAACACTAATTAAACACAAAAACACAACCAAAACAGAGGCTATATAATTTATTTACTACTAAACAGTAGCAAAGAGCAAGGAATAAAAATAAAATTGGGTTGTCTCCCAACAAGCGCTATCGTTTAACGCCCCTAGCTTGGCATAACAAGCAAGAATAGATCTAGGTATTGCCATCTTTGGTAGGCAATCCATAAGTGGCTCTCATGATAGATTCATATGGTAATTTTATTTTCTTTCTAGGGAAGTGTTCCATGCCCTTTTTTAATGGAAATTGAAATCTAATATTCCCTTCCTTTATATCAATAATTGCGCCAACCGTTCTAAGGAAAGGTCTACCGAGAATAATAGGGCAAGAAGGATTGCAATCTATATCAAGAACGATAAAATCTACGGGCACATAATTCCTATTTGCAACAATAAGAACATCATTAATTCTTCCCATAGGTTTCTTAATAGTGGAATCCGCAAGATGCAAGTTTAGAGAGCAATCATCAAAATCACGGAAATCTAGCAAATCACACAAAGTTTTGGGAATAGTAGAGACACTAGCACCCAAATCACACAAAGCATAAAACTCATAATCTTTAATTTTAATTTTAATAGTAGGTTCCCACTCATCATAAAGTTTTCTAGGTATAGAAACTTTCAACTCATGTTTTTCTTCATAAGATTGCATCAAGGCATCAATGATATGTTCAGTAAAGGCTTTATTTTGACTATAAGCATGAGGAGATTTTAGAAATTATTGCAACAAGGAAATACAATCAATCAAAGAGAAATTTTCATAATTAAATTCCTTGAAATCTAATATAGTGGGTTTAGCATCATCTAGGGTTTTATTTCTTTTAATCCCACTTTTATCAATTTCACCATCAAGATCTAAATACTCCGAATTTTTAGAACGCCTTCTAGGTAAAGGTGGATCATATTCAGTCCCATCATTATCAAGATTAATACTGAAAAAAAAGATTTAATAGGGGACACATCAATAACTTTTATATCTTCATCATTATTTTCATAGGAACTAGAAGAGCACGCTTTAATAAAGACATTTTTCATAGCACGCGTCCTAGCGGTTCTTTCCTTGCACTCATCAATGGAAATTCTCATGGATTTGAGAGACTCATTGATATCATGCTTAGGAGGAATAGATCTAAGCTTTAAAGAATCAACATCAAGAGAAATTCTATCAATGTTCCTAGCCAAATCATCAATCTTAAGCAATTTTTCTTCAATCATAACTTTAAAATTCTTTTGCAAAGAAATAAATTCTTTAATATTAGATTCAAAATCAGAGGGCATCTTATTATAATTTCCATAAGAATTTTTGTAGGAGTTACCATAATTATTAGAGGGATTACTAGGATAAGGCCTAGGATTGAAATTTCCCCTATACGCGTTGTTACCAAAATTGTTCCTATCAACAAAATTCACATCCATAGATTCATTAAAATTCTCAATTAAAGTAGACAAGGGCATATCATTAGGATCAGAAGAAACACTCTTATTAGCAAATAACTTCATAAGTTCATCCATCTTTCCACTCAAAATATTAATTTCTTCTATTGCATGCACCTTTTTATTAGTAGATCTTTTAGTATGCCATTGAGAATAATTAACCATAATATTATCTAGGAGTTTAGTAGCATCTCCTAAAGTGATTTCCATAAAAGTGCCTCCCGCGGTCGAATCTAAAAGATTTCTAGAAGCAAAATTCAATCTGGCATAAAATTTTTGTATAATCATCCAAAAATTCAAACCATGAGTAGGGCAATTACGTATCATTAATTTCATTCTCTCCCAAGCTTGTGCAACATGTTCATGATCAAGTTGCTTAAAATTCATAATATCGTTTCTAAGAGAGATGATCTTAGCGGGAGGAAAATACTTAGAGATAAAAGCATCTTTGCACTTGTTCCATGAATCAATACTATTTTTAGGCAAAGATGAAAACCAAGCTTTAGCACGATCTCTAAGAGAAAAAGGAAATAGCTTCAATTTAACAATATCATTATCGACACCATTCTTCTTTTGCATGTCACATAAATCAACGAAGCTATTTAGATGGGTAGCGGCATCTTCACTAGGAAGGCCGGAGAACGGATCTTTCATGACAAGATTCAGCAAAGCAGCATTAATTTCACAAGATTCAGCATCGGTAAGAGGAGCAATCGGAGTGCTAAGTTAATCATTGTTGTTGGTATTGGTGAAGTCACACAATTTAGTATTATCTTGAGCCATCGCGACAAAAAAGCAATCCAACACACGAGCAAACAAAAAGCAAACGGGCAAAAAGAGGCAAATAGAGAAAGAGAGGGAAGATAGAGAGAGTGAGGGTGAATAAAACGGAAAGGGTGAAGTGGGGGAGAGGAAAACGAGAGGCAAATGGCAAATAATGTAATCCGGGAGATAGGGATTGTGTTGGGTACTTGGTATGTTGACTTTTGCGCAGACTCCCCGGCAACGGCGCCAGAAATTCTTCTTGCTACCTCTTGAGCACTGCGTTGGATTTCCCCGAAGAGGAGAGGATGATGCAGCAAAGTAGCGTAAGTATTTCCCTCGGTTTTTGAGAACCAAGGTATCAATCCAGTAGGAGGCTACGCGCGAGTCCCTCTTACCTACACAAAAACAATAGCTCAACGCAACCAACGCGCTTAGGGGTTGTCAATCCCTTCAAGTTCACTTACGAAAGTGAGATCTGATAGAGATGATAAATAATATTTTTGGTATTTTTGGTATTTTTGGTATAGAGATGCAAAGTAAAAAGTAAAAGCAAAGCAATAATAAAGTGATGGAGATTGATATGATGAGAAAGAGACCCGGGGGCCATCGGTTTCACTAGTGGCTTCTCTCAAGAGCATAACTATTCTACGGTGGGTGAAAAAATTACTGTTGAGCAATTGACAGAATTGAGCATAGTTATGAGAATATCTAGGTATGAACATGTATATAGGCATCACGTCCGAGACAAGTAGACTAACTCCTGCCTGCATCTACTACTATTACTCCACTCATCGACCGCTATCCAGAATGCATCTAGAGTATTAAGTTAAAAACAGAGTAACGCCTTAAGCAAGATGACATGATGTAGAGGGATAGTTTCATGCAATATGATAAAAAACCCATCTTGTTATCCTCGATGGCAACGATACAATACATGCCTTGCTGCCCCTTCTGTCACTGGGAAAGGACACCGCAAGATCGAACCCAAACCTAAGCACTTCTCCCATGGCAAGAACAACCAATCTAGTAGGGCAAACCAAACTGATAATTCGAAGAGACTTGCAAAGATAACCAATCATACATAAAAGAATTCAGAGAAGATTCAAATATTATTCGTAAATAGACTTGATCATAAACCCACAATTCATCGGTCTCAACAAACACACCGCAAAAATAAGATTACATCGAATAGATCTCCACAAGAGAGGGGGAGAACATTGTATTGAGATCCAGAAAGAGAGAAGAAGCCATCTAGCTACTAACTATGGACCCGTAGGTCTGAAGTAAACTACTCACACTTCATTGGAGGGGCTTGGACGATGATGTAGAAGCCCTCCGTGATCGATGCCCCCTCCGGCGGAGCTCCAGAACAGGCCCCAAGATGGGATCTCGTGGATACAGAAAGTTGCGGTGGTGGAATTAGGTTTTTGGCTCCGTCCCCGATCGTTTGGGGGTACGTAGGTATATATAGGAGGAAGAAGTACATTGGTGGAGCTTCGAGGGGCCCACGAGGCAGGGGGCGCGCCCTAGGGGTGGCGTCCTCCACCCTCGTGGCCGCCTCATGGCTTTCTTGACGGAGGGTCCAAGTCTCCTGGATCTTATCTGATGAGAAAATCACGTTTCCGAAGGTTTATTCCGTTTGGACTCTGTTTGATATTCTGTTCCTCCGAAACACTGAAATAGGAAAAAAAACAACAATTCTGGGCTGGGCCTCCGGTTAATAGGTTAGTCCCAAAAATAATATAGAAGTGGAAAATAAAGCCCAATATAGTCCAAAACAGTAGATAATATAGCATGGAGCAATCAAAAATTATAGATAGGTTGGAGACGTATCAGGCATCCCCAAGCTTAGACGCTTGAGTCTCCTTGAATATTTACTTGGGGTGCCTTGGGCATCCCCAAGCTTGAGCTCTTGCCTCTCCTCCTTCTCCTCACATCAAGACCTCCTCGATCTTCGAACATTTCATCCACACAAAAGTCAACGGAAACCTCGGTAAGATCCGTTAGTATAATAAAACAAATCACTACTCTAGGTACTGTTGCAAACCAATTCATATTTTGTTTTTACATTGTAGCTACTGTAATATAACTTTATCATGTCTTAATCCACTAATATAAATTGATAGTTTCATCAAAACAAGCAAATGATGCATCAAAAATAGAATCTGTCTTAAACAGGACAGTCTGTAGTAATCTGAACATTCACCATACTTCTGGTACTCCAAAAATTCTGAAACAATTAGGAAAAATAAAAAATTTGTATAGAAAGACAGTGCAAAAAGTGTCAGAACCGTTTGACAATCCAGTAAAAAAGTGTAAAAATGCGCACTACAGCCAAAGTTTCTGTTCTGCACCGCACAAACCAACAAGCAAAGTAAACATCCTAAAGGCAAATCTTGGCACATTATTTTTATAATACAATGGAATTGTACAAGGGGATAATTATTTTGTTGAAAAGTTTCTATAATCAAAATTCACAAACTTTCCGTGAGCATGAACAAAGTTCAAGGAGCTCCCCCACTTCAACAATGCTTCTCTCTCTCACTTTCACTTTCCTTTTTGAAAAGTTTTGGGTTCCCCTCTTATTTATTTTTAAACTACATAAAAGCACTCAATAGAAATAAATGACTCTCTAAAACTTCCGGGTTGTCTCCCTAGCAGCGCTTTCTTTAAAGCCATTAAGCTAGGCATAAGGTGCTCAAGTGATGAATCCACCCGGATCCCAAGGTATATCAAATCCAATTTGAATTAGCAATGATTTGGCATTTAGTAGTGAGCAAAAAGCAACTTATATCATGTAATGATGAAGTCTAACTCTCTTCCTATGCATCGGCATGTCATAAAAGAACAATTCATGCGCACAAAGTAAAGGCCAATGCATAGCATAGGAAGTTTTTTGCAATTTTATCATATTGGAAACATAGAGAGGCGGAGATGTAGTTCCTCTCTCGTAATAATTGCATGTAGGAGCAGCAAGCACATGCATATTATACCTATCAAAATCATCATGTGTAGTAGTGAAACGCAACCCATCAATATAATCCTTAATAAGGGCAAACTTCTCCGATATAGTGTAGTCGGGAGAATTCAAAAAGATAATAGGACTATCATGCGTGGGTGCAATAACAACAATTTCATGTTTAACATAAGGAACTATAGCAAGTTCATCTCCATAAGCATAATTCATATTGGCATCTTGGCCACAAGCATAGCAAGCATATTCAAAAAGAGATATTTCAAAAGAATCAACGGGATCATAGCAATCATCATAGCATTCATCCTTCGGTAAGCACGAAGGGAAATTAAACAATGTATGAGTTGAAGAGTTACTCTCATTAGAAGGTGGGCACGGGTAGCTAATCCACTCTTCCTCCTTTTGTTCTTCGCTCTCCTCATCATCTTTTTTATCCAATGAGCCCACAGTTTCATCAATTTCTTCTTCCATAGACTCCTGCAAAATATTAGTCTCTTCTTGGACAGCGGAGACTTTCTCAATAAATTCATCAATATCGTAATTGTATTTATAATTCTCATAGCAATATTTAAGGATAGCTAAATTTTCAGGTCTATAAACTGAATCATCAAAATCTTCAAACTCTTTAAACAAAGATTCAATTTCATAAGCACCCATAAAAGTAACGAATTCTTCTATTTGTTCCACATCATAATAATCATATATACCGTTAGCATAAGAAGTCAAGGTTTCATCACCATTAAAGTTACATGAAAAGGGAAGGTGTGGAGCCTTCATCCTAGAGCAACAAGTATAATCATATCTCAAGCATAGTTGCCGAGCATACCAATGCAACATATAAATTTGATCCCATAATAGTTTCCCTTTTTGAGTCAAGCGATAATCCCTAAAGTATTCATGTTGATCCAACGTTACTCCCATTATAAAGTTGAATGGGGTTTTCTCAGGATTATCAAAGTAGTACATAATATCTTTCACATAATGAGCATCAAGGGGTTTAGGAGGTTCCCCATCTCCATGAGTAGCAAGTAAACCTATTTTTTTGGTATTTTGTGTTCCATATCCATAACTAAAGATAGAGAACAACTTAGAACAGAAAATAAAAATTACATAGTGATAAAGCAAACAAGCACGCACGAGAATATTCACCCCACGCTATAACTCCCCGGCAACGGCGCCAGAAAAAGGTCTTGATAACCCACAAGTATAGGGGATCAATTGTAGCCTCTTTCGATAAGTAAGAGTGTCGAACCCAACGAGGAGCTAAAGATAGAACAAATATTCCCTCAAGTTCTATCGACCACCGATACAACTCTACGCACGCTTAACATTCGCTTTACAATAGAACAAGTATGAAACTAGAAGTACTTTGTAGGTGTTGTTGGACAGGTTTGCAAGATAATAAAGAGCACGTGAATAAAAAGTAGGGGCTGTTTAGATGAAGACACAACTAAGTTAGTTTTAGTAGAGAGCTTGTTGTCACACAAGAAAGTTATTTGTCCCTAGGCAATCGATAACTAGACCGGTAATCACTATTGCAATTTTATTTGAGGGAGAGGCGTAAGCTAACATACTTTCTCTTCTTGGCTCATATGCAATTATGATTGGAACTCTAGCAAGCATCCACAACTACTAAAGATCATTAAGGTAAAACCCAACCATAGCATTAAAGTATCAAGTCCTCTTTATTCCCATACGCAAACAACCTACTTACTCGGGTATGTGCTTCTGTCACTCACGCCACCCACCATAAGAAAATCATGAACATATTGCAAACCCTACAGCGGGGATCCCTCACGCTTGCGCTACACGGAGAGCACCAATAATAAAACATGCAACTCAAACCAATCACGATCATCAATTAACCCATAGGACAAAACGGATCTACTCAAACATCTTAGGATAGCCATACATCATTGGGAAATAATATATAGCGTTGAGCACCATGTTTAAGTAGAGATTACAACGGGCAAAAGAGGGGTTACACCGCTGCATAGAGAGGGAAAGAGTTGGTGATGACAGCGGTGAAGTTGTTGGTGTAGATTGCGGTGATGATAATGGCCCCGTCGGTGTTCCCACGCCACCGGTAGAGAGGGGGAGAGGGCCCCCTTCTTCTTCTTCTTCTTCTTCTTCTTCTTCCTTGACCATCTCCCTAGATGGGAGAAGGGTTTCCTGTATGGTCCATGGCCTCCATGGCATGGGAGGGGCGAGAGCCCCTCCGTGGTTGGATCTGTCTCTCTGTCTCTCTTTGTTTCTGCGTTCCCTGATTCTACCCTTTCACCGTTTCTTAAACTCCCCGAGATCCGTAACTCCGATTGGGCTGAAATTTGGATACGATTTTTATCCGGATATTAGCTTTATTGCTGCGAAATAAGGGCATCAACTGCCTTACGGGGTGGCCACGAGGGCCCAGGGTGCGCCTGACCCCCTGGGGAGCGCCCCCTGCCTCGTGCCCCCCTCAGGGATCGCCTCGCATTGATTCTTCTTCCCAAAAATCACATATATTCCCAAAAAAAATCTCCGTCAATTTTTATCCTGTTTGGACTCCATTTGATATGGATTTTCTACGAAACAAAAACATGCAACAAACAGGAACTGGCACTGGGCACTGGATCAATATGTTAGTCCCAAAAATTGTATAAAAAGTTACCACAAGTATATGAAAGTTGTATAATATTGGCATAGAACAATCAAAAATTATAGATACGACAGAGACGTATCAGGAGCCGGTACCCATTTTTAGGGTGTGGGCGTACGTGTATGAAGTTGACGGACATGGCCCGCGTACACTTCGAAGAGCTGGGGGTGCATTTACCGCAATGGGCTGGCTCCTCGGATGCTCGCACCTCGGCCAAGAAGGCCACAGTTTGCTCCTCCGTACGAAATGAGTGTTCCGTGCTACCATTAACTGTGATAACACCATTAGGTCCTGGCATTTGGAGCTTAAGATGAGCGTAATGCGGGACCGCATTGAAGCGAGCAAACGCTATGCACCCTAGGAGAGCATGGTATCCACTTCAGAAAGAGACAATGTCGAAGATTAACTCCTCGCTCCTGAAGTTGTTGGGTGACCCGAAGACTACCTCCAAAGTCACGATTCCGATGCAAGTGGCCTTGACACCTGGTATGACACCTTCAAAGGTGGTGCTGCTTGGCTTGATCCGAGATGAGTTGATGCCCACCTTCCTAACCGTGTCCTCATAGATTAAGTTGATGCTGCTCCCTCCGTCCATAAGGACATGTGTCAGGTGGAAACCATCGATGATTGGGTCCAGGACGAGTGCAGCCGATCCACCATGCCTGATGCTGGTCGGATGGTTATGCTTGTCAAATGATCAGGTAAGCCGACCATGGGTTGAACTTCGGGGCGAGTGGCTCTAGCGCATAGATGTCCCAAAGTACACGCTTTATCTCCCTTTTAGGGATGTTAGTAACATAGATCGTGTTTACTTCTGCTACCTCATTAGGAAATTTCTTTTGGCCTCCATTGTTGGGCCACCGAGGTTCATCCTCGTCTTCGCTGTGATTTTGGGTTTTACTTTGACCCTCCGTCGCTACTTGCCAGCTTGTTTGAAGACCCAGCAGGTCCTGTTAGTGTGTATTGCTGATTTGTCCTGAGTGCCATGAATTTCACACAGTCTATCCAGTATCTTGTCTAGTTGGCTAGGTCCATCCTTGTTCCCTTTAAAGGGTTTTTTCTGCCTGGATCTAGGTCCGGAGAACCTTACATTGACTGCGGTGTCTTTTGTGTCACTTCCACCATTTTTATGTCTATGCTTGTTTTTATTGTGTCGAGGCTTTCCATTGGCGTCGCGTGTCTCTGAGGTGCCAACCTCGCCATTATAGGACTACGGGCGAGCCAGTTGTCTTCTCCTGCGCAAAAGCGGGTCATTAGCGAAGTAAGGGCTGCCATGGTCGTTGGCTTATCCTAACCGAGCTGGCGGGCAAGCCGTTCATCTCGAATATTATTTTTGAATGCGGCAATTGCTTCGGTGTCGGTGTAGTCTATAATCTGGTTCTTTTTAGTTAGGAACCTATTCCAGAACTTCTGAGCTAATTCGCCTGGTTGCTGGATGACACAACTGAGATCATCGGCGTTCGGAGGTTGGACGTAAGTGCCTTTAAAGTTTGCCCGAAAGGCATCCTCGAGGGCTTCCCAGCTACCGATAGAATGAGGAGGAAGGCTATTAAGCCAATGCCTATCCAGCCCCTTTAACTTGAGCGACAAGTATTATATGGCATGGAGGTCATCTCCATTAGCCATGTGTATATGGAGAAGGAAATCTTTGATCCATGTTGCTGGGTCTGTAGTTCCATCGTATGATTCTATATTGATGGGCTCAAACCCTTCTGGAAATTGATGCTCCATCACCCTATATGTGAAACAGATCAGGTGGACTAGATCTCTGAACCGAGTAGTATCCCGTCAGACGTCGGGGGAGAGCCGTGTGTAGGCTTGGTCTCGGGCACGATGGTTCCTGTCTAACCAAGCATCATAGCCGTTAGGACCGGCGGGTGCGCGCCCTCTTAACCTGTAGATGGACCGAGGAGGTGCTCAGTTTGCCTCAATGTGACGTCGAACGTCATGAGGATCAAGGTAATCCACAGGGTCCTTGCCATAATGCCATGTGACTGGTCGGGTGTTGAGGTTTTCCCGCACTAGCATGTCCCGACCCCTAGGGGGTCGGTCAGGCGCATCGGCGGCTAGTTCATTATCAAACTCCTGCAGCAAACGCCTACGAGGATATGATTTGGGCGTGCTATGGAGTCTATCTTCGAGATCTTTTTCGGCCGAGAGTACTTCGGCCCAGTTTTCATTCTGCGCATCCATATTGGCTTGCAGTTGTTGCTACTTGTGTTTCATGCTTTGAGCGATGGCGATGAGGCACCGCCGAAAGCGCTCTTGTTCCAAGGGGTCCTCGGGGACGATATAGTCCTCAGTGACAAAGCTCTCGTCTTCTTCGGACTCCAGCATGTAGTTGTCATCAGCCCCTTCAAAGAGGTCGTCCGGATCCAGGTCCATGGGATTTCCCTCAGGACCGCCATTCTGTACTCGGGACTCTTGAAAGTACTCTTCAGTGTTATCGGCGTCGCCAGCTGTTGCCTCGCCGTTATCGGCTGTGTTATTGTTGCTGCTCGGTTCCCTATTGTTACCCCTTCTATGTCTACACCGATGTCTTGGATGGGTTCTGGGGGTGTCAACCATATAAACATCACAGGTGGATGTTGCAGTCCACTTGCCAGTGTTTACCAAGGGCGAAGTGTGTTCTGTGGGGCCATCGGTGTCTTCATCCATGTTCGTGGCCTCGTTGTAGTCTAGCATGTTGGTTAAGTCATCGGTCGTGGTGACTAGGTGGGTGGTGGTGTGGGACGTAAATTTCCCGGTCATCGGCTTTAAGTCCGATCTTGTCATAAATAGAAGTCCTACTTTTCGAGATAGACATGCTCTGGATATGATGAAGCATCTTGTTCAGGTGAGATTGTTCTTCAGAGTTCATGGCCTTGCTATAGGCGGGGCTGACTCGAAGTGTGCCTGGCATATAGTTCGACGTGTTTTCGGCACAGAGAGGATCCGAGAGCAATTCTAGATCCTGCGCTGGAGTCTACTCTAAATCCGACGTAGCTTCAGATGTAGGGGCCAGACCAGAGTCCTAGCTGGGGTTTGAGGCAAGATCGCCCAGAGTCATTATGTCGGGGCTTTCCGATGATGCCAAGGATCCTAATCCCGATGTCCTCAAAGGAGATCGGTTCCGAAGTCGAGCCTCCAGTGCTAGGCAGATCCCCAATCTGGTCGGGCGTCCAGCCTAACAGGACGAGTTCGCCGGGGGAATACGCAGTGTACACCAGACCTCCAAAGGTCATGATCTCACCCAGGGCGTAGTTCTCAACGGAGGCCAGATGGCCAGCCGAGTTGGCGCAGAAGATCATGATGCCGAATACAAAGAGTTGGTAGGGGACGTAAACGTTCCTGTTGCCATTTTCGTGGTTGATCCACAGATGAGCCACCGATCCTTTTGTTGATCTCACAGCGGAACTCTCAATGAAAGCACCAGTGTCGGTGTGAAAACCGGCAGATCTTGGGGTAAGGGGTCTTGAGCTGTGGATCTCGGACAAATGCTAACAGGAACAGGGAGACGATGTTTACCCAGGTTCGGGCCCTTTTGATGGAGGTAAAACCCTACGTCCTGCTCTTGTTTATATTGATGGAGATGTATCAAGTACAGAGTTGTTCTACCTCAAGATCGTCAGATGTGTTCTAACTCTAGGGCTAGGTGAACGATATTGCATTGATGTCCCCTCTACAGGATAAACCCTATGGCTTATATACACACCAAGTAGGGGATCTAGGGTTACACGATCGGTATCTTGGCGTGGAGGCGGCAGGAGAAGTCTTGGATTATACGACAAGTCTTCGGTAGATGCAGTCATGATCATGCCTCTAGCGTACAACTTCTGGAGTCCACCTTGAGAGGAGTGAGGGCCCATTATCCCAAGCCGAAGAGCACGGGCCGACTAGGTTAGTACCCCCTAGTCCAGGACAACATTACCCTTGATCGGGCGCTTGAAATTGATAGTGTGCACCTCAGCATGATCCATGTCTTCAAGGACCGCCTGCATCATCACTGTCTTATCAGAGTACTCCTCCTCGCCTGATGGTTCATTGGAGGACTCAACATCCTGCTCGTATATGTACTCCAAATTGGAATCTAACTACTACAAACAAGAAGGGAAAACTATTTTCAGCTCCGGTGATTCATTAAACAGTTGTCGGGCATGCTAGAGGATCGTATCTGGCGGGCGGTTGGAGGACAGGGGGTTGAACGGAGATGGAGGAGAAGCGGCAAAGAGCCCTGCTGGATCGCCGGAGGTGGTGGAGATGCAGATTTTCGGCAGGGGTGTGGTATGGTGGCCGGGGAGGTGGAGCGGCGGTGAAGGCAAGAGAGAAAGAAGGAAGAAGAGAAAGTGGGGAGGATAGAGTCGTGGGGTACAGGAAGGGTTTTGGGTTGGCCTGAGGTGTCGGATTCGTATGTTTCGCATGTTTGGACTCCCGCAAACCTCCCTGTCATGGTTTTGTCACGAGAGTGTCCTCGTGAAAGGACTAACTCCAAAGGCCATCTCAACTAGGTGGACGCTTGAACAGGGTTGATCAGGAACGAAGAACATGAGTTTACAGATGGAAATATGCCCTAGAGGCAATAATAAAATGGTTATTACTATATTTCCTTAATCATGATAAAGGTTTATTATTCATGCTAGAATTGTATTGATCGGAAACTTAAATACATGTGTGAATACATAAACAAATACCGTGTCCTTAGTATGCCTCTACTAGACTAGCTTCTTGATCAAAGATGGTTAAGGTTTCCTAACCATGGACATGTGTTGTCATCAGATAACAAGATCACATCATTAGGAGAGTGATGTGATGGACAAGACCCATCCATTAGCTTATGTAGCGACCATACCTCAAACGGTCTGATCTCTGTGCTTCAGTGTCATCCCTGGATCAGTAATGCTGACACGCACAGTACTTGAAGGATTTATAACAGAGTAGAAATCACACACTTATTACATCGAATGTCTCAAAATAGAACTTATTACAATAAATATGGCTTAAGGCCATCTAACAACGATAACAGCGGAAGGCTTGGAAGATAAATTAGTCCATCAACTCCAACGGCATCACTGAGTATAGAACCATGACCTAAAGGCACCTTACTCATCGTCTGAAAAGTCTGCAACATGAACGTTGCGGGCCGAAAACGGGTCAGTACATGGAATATGCTCGCAATGTAACACATAGAGAGTAATGAACAGAAATAGGCTATACTACATGCATATATGGATGGTGGAAAGCTCTATGGTTACAGTTTTGCGTAAAGCCAATTTTTCCCTATTGCAAAAGAATAAATTTTATTTAACTATCATGGTAGTTGTTAAACATTGAGAGTGTAGACACCCTCTCAATCCCAATTAAGCATCAACATTTAAAACCCAACAAATTAATTAAAGTAACATGATGAGATTCACATGATAATCCAAGTACTAGATACTCAAGATGTCCATAACCGGGGACATGGCTAACCATAATTAGTTTATACACTCTGCAGAGGTTTGGGCACTTTTCCCCACAAGACTCGATCTCCTCCGTTGGGATTCTCACACTACATGTTGTTTGAGAAACGGATGACCGAGACATAGTCTTTCAGAAGCGCTAGCACCTTACGAACGGGTAGACCGTACCAACCTACATCCCCTACATCTGCTAGTCTACCAATGTAAGAGTTCGCATGACTTAGTCAACTATGCTAGAGCCCATAGTAGCTTGTGGCTGCACACGAAAGTTTCTAGTATGAAAAATCTCATGATCCCTGTGAGCCTGGGTGGCGGTCCATAAAGAAAACAGGCAATCACTGGAATACCCAGGTGCCTCAATCCACCCAGATGTGTGTTCAAGTTGCCACCTTAAATAAACCATTAATTTAACAATCTCACATCTGTCATGGATACACTCACCCAATCCACGTCTACTAGCATAGCATGGCAATATAAGCAAACGTAGAATTAACTCCCAAAGGTTTGATAATAAAACAGGTAATAGGTGCTACCTCATCTACTTCCCAAAACCCACAATTTAATTAGATCCTAATCATGCAATGTTTAAGGATTGATCTAATGCAATAAAAACTGGGTAGTAAAGAGGCATGATCAAAGTGTTACTTGCCTTGCCGATGATCCGTGAAACCTAGCGATTCAAAGTAGCAAGTGGCGCACTCCGGGTACTCTATCGCAAATAAACAAGCATACAATAAGTACTCATCTAATGCACAGGTAAAACTCAAATAAGTGAACTAACCAGAAAGTTCAACTTCAGAACTCCGGTTTGCAAAAAGAATCAAATCGAACAAAACAACGAAAGTCAGATGGCGAAAGAAACAAACTTCATTTACTAATCTAGATCTAGGTCAAATTTTACAGAAGCAAAATGTTGTTTGAGTTGGTTAAATGGAAAGAGGGTTCCGAGACGAAACTCCAGGCGCTTGAATCGCGTGATTCCGATAAACGAGCGAAAAGTTATACTAGAACGAAAATCGGATCAGAAATCGCGTTCAGAAATAATCGCGGATAATCTGAGAAAAAAATGACGAACAGATTAACGAATGAACGCTTGTTTTCTGGAACTAATCGGGGAACGCGTTCGTTAAAACGAACGAACGAGCGGGCGCTCACTAAATAAACTAAACCGGAAGAAAAACGGATCTAAAAACGGATCTAAAAAAACCGAGCGGAAAACCGGCGGAAAACCGAACGGTTTTCTCGAGGGAAACCGCCGCCGGTGGGGCGGGGTCAACCTCGGCGGGGCAGCGGGGTCCTCGGCGGCGGCAGCATCGGCGTTGGCGGCGGCGGGCTCCGGAGCGGCGGCGGCTCGGGCGGCGGAGTCCGGCGGCGGCAGTGGCTCGCGGCAGCAACGGCGGCGGCGGATCGGCTAGGGTTAGGGTTAGGCGCGGCGCGGCTTACGGGCTAACGGGCTCGGGGCGGCGCATTATAAAGGCCGGGCGGACAGAGTCCTGGCCGAACATGGCCCAAAGTCGGTTTCGCCTTTTTTATAAATAATTACGCACAGAAAAACAAATAAAAGAAATACTAAACGGGCTCCAAAAATCCTGAAATAAATTTTCCCCGACTTCTAAAAGCAAGTCGGTCTAGATGAACATTTATTTGGGGCCTAAATGCAATTTTGAAAAAACACGCATTTTTCCTAAATTCAAATAAAATAGCAAAAAAATCCAAAATAAAATCTTATTTGATTTTATTATTAAATCCTCAATATTTCTTTATTTTGGAAAAGTCATTTTATTCCCTCTCTCATATTTTTATAATAGAAATATTTGAAGATAAAATAAATAAAATCAACTGGTCCTATTTTCAAAATTTGAGAAAACTCAAATATGTAAATACGAAATCCCCAACTCTCTCCGAGGGTCCTTGAGTTGCATAGAATTTCTAGGATCAAACCAAAAGCAAATAAAATATGATATGCAGTGATGATCTAATGTATAACATTCCAAATTGAAAATTTGAGATGTCACAGCTTAGCATAACGATCGTTCAGTTTATTGCTATTGCTTTCTTCATGTCAAATACTTATTCCTTCGACTATGAGATTATGCAACTCCCGGATACTGATACGTCTCCAACGTATCTATAATTTTTGATTGTTCCATGCTATTATATTATCAACCTTGGATGTTTTATATGCATTTATATCCTATTTTATATGATTTTTGGGACTAACCTACTAACCTAGAGCCCAGTGCCAGTTTCTGTTTTTTTCCTTGTTTTTGAGTTTTACAAAAAAGGAAAATCACACGGAGTCCAATTGACCTGAAACTTCACGGAACTTATTTTTGGACCAGAAGAAGGCCATGGAGTAAAAGAGTTGGGCCAGAAGAGTCCCGGGCTGCCCACGAGGGTGGGGGCGTGCCCACCCCCTGCGTGCGCCTCCCTACCTCGTGGACAGCCCGGAGACCCCCCTGACTTGTTCTCGACGCCAAAACCTCTTATATATACTGAAACTTCCAGAAAGAAACCTAGATCGGGAGTTTCGCCGCCGCAAGCCTCCGTAGCCAGCGAAAACCAATCTAGACCCGTTCCGGCACCCTGCCGGAGGGGGGGTGATCCCTCTCCGGTGGACATCTTCATCATCCCGGTGCTCTACATGACGAGGAGGGAGTAGTTCACCCTCGGGGTTGAGGGTATGTACCAGTAGCTATGTGTTTGATCTCTCTCTCTCTCTCTCTCTCGTGTTCTTGATTTGGCACGATCTTGATGTATCGTGAGCTTTGCTATTATAGTTGGATCTTATGATGTTTCTCCCCCTCTACTCTCTTGTAATGGATTGAGTTCTCCCTTTGAAGTTATCTTATCGGATTGAGTCTTTAAGGATTTGAGAACACTTGATGTATGTCTTGCATGTGCTTATGTGTGGTGACAATGGGATATCACGTGATCCACTTGATGTATGTTTTGGTGATCAACTTGCGAGTTTCGTGACCTCGTGAACTTATGCATAGGGGTTGGCACACGTTTTCGTCTTGACTCTCGGGTAGAAACTTTGGGGCACTCTTTGAAGTTCTTTGTGTTGGTTGAATAGATGAATCTGAGATTGTGTGATGCATATCATATAATCATACCCATGGATACTTGAGGTGACATTGGAGTATCTAGGTGGCATTAGGGTTTTGGTTGATTTGTGTCTTAAGGTGTTATTCTAGTACGAACTCTAGGATAGATTGAACGGAAAGAATAGCTTCGTGTTATTTTACTATGGACTCTTGAATAGATCGATCAGAAAGAATAACTTTGAGGTGGTTTCGTGCCCTACGATAATCTCTTCGTTTGTTCTCCGCTATTAGTGACTTTGGAGTGACTCTTTGTTGCATGTTGAGGGATAGTTATATGATCCAATTATGTTATTATTGTTGGGAGAACTTGCACTAGTGAAAGTATGAACCCTAGGCCTTGTTTCTTAGCATTGCAATACCGTTTACGTTCACTTTTACCACTTGCTACCTTGCTGTTTTTATATTTTTAGATTACAAAAACATATATCTACCATCCATATTTCACTTGTATCACCATCTCTTCGCCGAACTAGTGCACCTATACAATTTACCATTGTATTGGGTGTGTTGGGGACATAAGAGACACTTTGTTATTTGGTTGCAGGGTTGTTTGAGAGAGACCATCTTCATCCTACGCCTCCCATGGATTGATAAACCTTAGGTCATCCACTTGAGGGAAATTTGCTGCTGTCCTACAAACCTCTGCACTTGGAGGCCCAACAACGTCTACAAGAAGAAGGTTGTGTAGTAGACATCAAGGAGAAGGTATATCTTTAGATCTTGCAACCGAATCTTTTTTTCTTGTTTTATCACTAGTTTAGTCTATAAAAGAAAACTGCAAAAAATGGAATTGAGGGTACCTCATATGCTTCATCTTTTTAATGTCTTTCATGAAAATAAAGATTCTGATAATTGTGCCAAAATGTTAGAAGAAGAATGTATTAAAATGTTTGGCACTAAATATTTGGATGATGAGCATTATTGCAATGTTGTTAGTATGAATTCTTTGAATACCCATGATGCTAATGATATTTAAAGCCACAAGCTTGGGGAAGCTATGTTTGATGAAGATGATATTTTTTGTCCCCCAAGTTTTGATGAGCAAATTTATTTTGATGATAGCATGCCTCCTATTTATGATGATTATATTGATGAAAGTGGGTTTGGAAGTGTGTCAACTTTAGGAAGTAATGATCCCACTATTTTGGAGGATGTTGAATCTTATTGTGATAATTATGAAAGTGGGTTTGGAGAGGTCATGACTTCAGTTAATGTTAATCCCACTATTTTGGAAGAGTGTCAACTTTGCATACTTGTAGATCATGAAAAGAATGCTTTATGTGATGGTTATATTGTTGAATTCATTCATGATGCTACTGAAAATTATTATGAGGGAGGAATATATGCTTGTAGGAATAGCAATAATATCAAGTTTCATCTCTATGTTCTTAAAATCTTGAAGTTATGCTTGTTTTGCTTTCCTATGCTAGTTGATTTTTGTTCCCATAAATTGTTTGATCACAAAATCCCTATGCATAGGAAGTGGGTTAGACTTAAATGTGCTAGTAATATTCTTCATGATGCTCTCTTTATGTTTCATTCTCATCTTTTATGTGAGCATCATTGAAATCATCATACCTAGCTAGGGGCATCAAACGATAACGCTTCTTGGGAGGCAACCCAATTTTATTTTTGTTCTTTGATTTTTGATCCTTTTTAGTAATAAATAATTCGTATAGACTCTGTTTAGATGTGGTTTTATGTTTTCATTAGTGATTGTGCCAAGTAGAACCTTTGGGAAGACATGGGGCAAGTTTTAGCGATCTTGCTGTAAAAAACAGAAACTTTAGCGCTCACGAGATTTGCTGCCATTTTTACTGGCGAGTGCGATTAGGTTGATTCTTTTTGCAGATGATTAATATATAAATTCCTCACGTCCACCAAATTATTTCATAATTTTTGGGGTTACAGAAGTATTGAAACCTACAGATTACTACAGACTGTTCTGTTTTTGACAGATTCTGTTTTCATTGTGTTGTTTGCTTATTTTGATGAATCTATGAGTAGTATCAGAGGGTATGAACCATAGAGAAGTTAGAATACAGTAGATATTAAACCAATATGAATTTATAATGAGTTCACAACAGTACCTAAGTGGTGATTTATTTTCTTATACTAACGGAGCTTACGAGTTTTCTGTTAAGTTTTGTGTTGTGAAGTTTTCAAGTTTTGGGTAACGATTCGATGGACTATGGAATAAGGAGTGGCAAGAGCCTAAGCTTTGGGATGCCCAAGGCACCCCAAGGTAATATTCAAGGACAACCAAGATCCTAAGCTTGGGGATGCCCCGGATGGCATCCCCTCTTTCGTCTTCGTTCATCGGTAACTTTACTTGGAGCTATATTTCTATTCACCACATGATATGTGTTTTGCTTGGAGCGTCATTTTATTTTATTTTGTTTTGCTTGCTGTTTGAATAAAATACCAAGACCTGGAATTCTTAATGTTAGAGAGTCTTCACATAGTTTCATAATTATCCGAATACTCATTGATCTTCGCTTACATCTTTTGGAGTAGTTTGTCATTTGCTTTAGTGCTTCACTTGTATCCTTTTAGAGAACGGTGGTGCTTTTATTTTGAAGAAATAGATGAACTCTCATGCTTCACTTATACAATTTTGAGAGTCCTAAACAGAATGGTAATTTGCTTTGGTTATGAACCTAGTCCTAATATGATGGGCATTTAAGATGGGTATAAT
Organism: Triticum dicoccoides; assembly: GCF_002162155.2. NCBI lineage: Eukaryota > Viridiplantae > Streptophyta > Magnoliopsida > Poales > Poaceae > Triticum > Triticum dicoccoides. The sequence continues at coordinate 269,269,911 of NC_041388.1, forward strand.
AAAAACTTTCATATAGAGTGCATTGAATACTATGAGAAGTTTGATACTTGATGATTGTTTTGAGATATTAAGATGGTGATATTAGAGTCGTGCTAGTTGAGTAATTGTGAAATTGAGAAATACTTGTGTTGAGGTTTGCAAGTCCCGTAGCATGCACGTATGGTAACCATTGTGTGACAAATTTGAAGCATGAGGTGTTTCTTTGATTGCCTTCCTTATGAGTGGCGGTCGGGGACGGGCGATGGTCTTTTCCTACCAATCTATCCCCTAGGAGCATGCACGTAGTGCTTGGTTTTTGATGACTTGTAGATTTTTAAAATAAGTATGTGAGTTCTTTATGACTAATGTTAATTCCATGGATTATATGCACTCTCACCCTTCCATCATTGCTAGCCTCTTCGGTACCGTGCATTGCCCTTTCTCACCTCGAGAGTTGGTGCAAACTTCACTGGTGCATCCGAACCCCGTGATATGATATGCTCTGTCACACATAAACCTCCTTATATCTTCCTCAAAACAGCCACCATACCTACCTATTATGGCATTTCCATAGCCATTCCGAGATATATTGCCATGCAACTTTCCACTGTTCCGTTCATCATGACACACATCATCATTGTCATATTGCCTTGCATGATCATGTAGTTGACATCGTATTTGTGGCAAAGCCACCATGCATAATTTATCATACATGTCACTCTTGATTCATTGCACATCCTGGTACACCGCCGGAGGCATTCATATAGAGTCATACTTTGTTCTAGTATCGAGTTGTAATCATTGAGTTGTAAATAAATAGAAGTGTGATGATCATCATTAATAGAGCATTGTCCCAAACAAAAAAAGAAAGTCCAAAAAAATAAAATAAAATAAAAAAGGAAGGCCAATTAAAAATAATAAAATAAAAAGGGACAATGCTACTATCCTCTTTTTCCACACTTGTGCTTCAAAGTGACACCATGATCTTTATGATAGAGAATCTCTTGTTTTGTCACTTTCATATACTAGTGGGAATTTTTCATTATAGAAATTGGCTTGTATATTCCAACAATGGGCTTCCTCAAATGCCCTAGGTCTTCGTGAGCAAGCAAGTTGGATGCACACCCACTTAGTTTCTTTTGTTGAACTTTCATACATTTATAGCTCTAGTGCATCCGTTGCATGGCAATCCCTACTCCTTGCATTGACATCAATTGATAGGCATCTCCATAGACCGTTGATTAGCCGCGTCAATGTGAGACTTTCTCCTTTTTTTTCTTCTCCACACAACCCCCATCATTATATTCTATTCCACCCATAGTGCTATGTCCATGTCTCACGCTCATGTATTGCGTGAAAGTTGAAAAAAGTTTGAGATTACTAAAGTATGAAACAATTGCTTGGCTTGTCATCGGTTGTGCATGATGAGAGCATTTTTGTGTGACGAAAATGAAGCATAGCCAAACTATACGATTTTGTAGGGATAAGCTTTCTTTGGCCATGTTATTTTGAGAAGACATAATTGCTTAGTTAGTATGCTTGAAGTATTATTATTTTTATGTCAATATTAAACTTTTGTCTTGAAACTTATGGATCTGAATATTCTTGCCACAATAGAAAAGATTACATTGATGAATATGTTAGGTAGCATTCCACATCAAAAGTTCTGTTTTTATCATTTACCTACTCGAGGACGAGCAGGAATTAAGCTTGGGGATGCTTGATACGTCTCCAACATATCTATAATTTTTGATTGTTCCATGCTATTATATTATCAACCTTGGATGTTTTATATGCATTTATATGCTATTTTATATGATTTTTGGGACTAACCTACTGACCTAGAGCCCAGTACCAGTTTCTGTTTTTTTCTTCTTGTTTTTGAGTTTTACAGAAAAGGAAAATCACACGGAGTCCAATTGACTTGGAACTTCACGAAACTTATTTTTGGACCAGAAGAAGGCCATGGAGTAAAAGAGTTGGGCCAGAAGAGTCCCGGGCTGCACACGAGGGTGGGGGCGCGCCTCCCTACCTCATGGACTGCCTGGAGATCCCCCTGACTTGTTCTCGACGCCAAAACCTCTTATATATACTGAAACTTCCAGAAAGAAACCTAGATCAGGAGTTTCGCCGCCGCAAGCCTCCATAGCCACCGAAAACCAATCTACACCAGTTCCGGCACCCTGCCGGAGGAGGGGAATCCCTCTCCGGTGGCCATCTTCATCATCCCGGTGCTCTCCATGACGACGAGGGAGTAGTTCACCCTCGGAGTTGAGGGTATGTACCAGTAGCTATGTGTTTGATCTCTCTCTCTCTCGTGTTCTTGATTTGGCACGATCTTGATGTATCGCGAGCTTTGCTATTATAGTTGGATCTTTTGATGTTTCTCCCCCTCTACTATCTTGTAGTGGATTGAGTTTTCCCTTTGAAGTTATCTTATCGGACTGAGTCTTTAAGGATTTGAGAACACTTTATGTATGTCTTGCATGTGCTTATCTGTGGCGACAATGGGATATCACGTGATCCACTTGATGTATGTTTTGGTGCTCAACTTGCGAGTTCCGTGACCTCGTGAACTTATGCATAGGGGTTGGCACACGTTTTCGTCTTGACTCTCCGGTAGAAACTTTGGGGGCACTCTTTGAAGTTCTTTGTGTTGGTTGAATAGATGAATCTGAGATTGTGTGATGCATATCGTATAATCATACCCATGGATACTTGAGGTGACATTGGAGTATCTAGGTGACATTAGGGTTTTGGTTGATTTGTGTCTTAAGGTGTTATTCTAGTACGAACTCTAGGATAGATTGAATGGAAAGAATAGCTTTGTGTTATTTTACTACAAACTCTTGAATAGATCGATCAGAAAGAATAACTTTGAGGTGGTTTCGTACCCTACAATAATCTCTTCGTTTGTTCTCCGCTATTAGTGACTTTGGAGTGACTCTTTGTTGCATGTTGGGGGATAGTTATATGATCCAATTATGTTATTATTGTTGGGAGAACTTGCACTAGTGAAAGTATGAACCCTAGGCCTTGTTTCTTAGCATTGCAATACTGTTTACGCTCACTTTTACCACTCGCTACCTTGCTGTTTTTATACTTTTAGATTACAAAAACCTATATCTACCATCCATATTGCACTTGTATCACCATCTCTTTGCCGAACTAGTGCACCTATACAATTTACCATTGTATTGGGTGTGTTGGGGACACAAGAGACTCTTTGTTATTTGGTTGTAGGGTTGTTTGAGAGAGACCATATTCATCCTACGCCTCCGACGGATTGATAAACCATAGGTCATCCACTTGAGGGAAATTTGCTGCTGTCCTACAAACCTCTGCACGTGGAGGCCCAACAACGTCTACAAGAAGAAGGTTGTGTAGTAGACATCAGATACCATAGGAATATCTTGTGTGCTATCAGACATCAGAACATAACCAGGTGATCATAAAGATGCTCTACAAGTATCTCCAAAGGTGTTTGTTGGGTTGGCATTGATCGAGATTAGGATTTGTCACTCTGAGTATCCGAGAGGTATCTCTGGGCCCTCTCGGTAATACAGCTCATAAGCTTGCAAGCAAATGACTAAGTAGTTGGTCACTAGGTGATGTATTATGGAACGAGTAAAGAGACTTGGCGGTAACGAGATTGAACTACGTATGAAGATACCGAAAATCGAATCTCGGGCAAGTAACATACCAATGGACAAAGGGAATTACGTATGTTGTCATAACGGTTCGACCGATAAAGATCTTCGTAGAATATGTAGGAGCCAATATGGGCATCCAGGTTCCGCTATTGGTTATTGAACGGAGAGGTGTCTCGGTCATGTCTACATAGTTCTCGAACCCGTAGGGTCCGCACGCTTAACGTTCGATGAGGATATAGTATTATATGAATTATGTGATTTGGTGACCGAATGTTGTCCGGAGTCCCGAATGAGATCACGGACATGACGAGGAGTCTCGAAATGGTCGAGAGGTAAATATTGATATATAGGACGAAGGTATTCGGACACCGGAAGTGTTTCGGGGGTACCGCGTACTTATCGGGTCACCGGAAGGGGTTCCGGCACCCCCGGCAAAAGATATGGGCCTTATGGGCCAAGAGGGGAAACACACCAGTCATAAGGTGCTGGTGCGCCCCCCATATGGGCCGGCCTAGGAGGAGAAGGAAAGAGGGGAAGGGAAAGGAAAGAGAGGAATAAGATTCCCCCTTCCTTCCCTCTCCCCCTCTTTCCTCCCCCCTCCGACAAACATGGCAGGGGGGCGCGGCCAAGGGGAGGACCGCAGGTAGGCTTCGGCCTACTTGGGGCGCCTCTTGGCAGCCCCCTCTCCCTCCCACCTATATATATATATATATATATATATATATATATATATATATATTATATATATATGGGGAGACCCTAGCACACCCTAGACAATTGCCTAGCCGTGTGCAGCGCCCCGCTTCACCGTTTACACCCCTGGGCATATTTTCGTAGTGCTTAGGTGAAGCCCTACAGAGATCACTTCACCATCACCGTCACCACGCCGTCGTGCTGACGGAACTCATCTACTACCTCGACATCTTGCTGGATCAAGAAGGCGAGGGATGTCACCGATCTGAACGTGTATAGAACGCGGAGGTGTCATGCGTTCGGTACTTGATCGGTTGAAACGCGAAGAAGTTCGACTACATCAACTGTGTTGTGAAACGCTTCTGCTTACGGTCTACGAGGGTACGTAGACACGCTCTCCTCCACATTTTCATGCATCTCCCTGGATAGATCATTGCGTGTGCATAGAATTTTTTTTGTTTTCCATGCAACGATTCCCAACAACGGTATCAGAGCCAGGTTTATGCGTAGATGATATGCACGAGTAGAACACAAAGAGTTGTGGACGGTGATAGTCATACTGCTTACCACCAACGTCTTATTTTGATTCGGCGGTATTGTGGGATGAAGAGGCCTAGACCAACCTTACATGTCCATGCACATGAGGCCGGTTCCGCCGACTAATATGCAACTATTTTTGCATAAAGGTGGCTGGCGGGTGTCTATTTATCCAACTTTAGTTGGATCAAATTTGACTGTGACCGGTCCTTGAAGAAGGTTAAAAGAACAAACTTGACGAAACACCGTTGTGGTTTTATGCGTAGGTAAGAACGGTTCCTGCTAAACCCATAGCAGCCACGTAAAACTTGCAACAACAAAGTAGAGGACGTCTAACTTGTTTTTGCGGGGCATGTTGTGATGTGATATGGTCAAGAGATGATGTGATAAACGTTATTGTATGAGATGATCATGTTTTGTAAGATATCTGACAACTGGCAGGAGCCTTATGGTTGTCTCTTTATTATATGAAATGCATACGCCATGTAATTGCTTTACTTTATCCCTATGAGTTAGCAATAGTTGGACAGACGACCACGACCCTACGATAGAGATCAAGGTGTCAAGCCGGTGACAATGGAGATCATGAAGATGCTTTGGAGTTGGAGATCAAAAGCACAAGATGATGATGGCCATATCATGTCACATATTTTGATTGCATGTGATGTTTATCCTTTATGCATCTTATTTTGCTTAGAACGGCGGTAGAATTATAAGATGATCCCTTCACTAAATTTCAAGGTAAAAGTGTTCTCCCTGAGTATGCACCGTTGCCATAGTTTGTCGTGTTGAGACACCACGTGATGATCGGGTGTGATAGACTCTACGTTCACATACAATGGGTGCAAGACAGTTTGGCACATGCAGAATACTAGGGTTAAACTTGACAAGCCTAGCATGTACAGACATGGCCTCGGAACACTTGAGACCGAAAGGTCGAACATGAATCATATAGTAGATATGATCAACATAGAGATGTTCACCATTGATGACTACCCCATCTCACGTGATGATCGGACATGGGTTAGTTGATTTGGATCATGTATCACTTAAATAGCTTGAGGGATATTAATTTAAGTGGGAGTTCATTAGTAATTTGATTAAATGAGCTTAAATTTATGATGAACTTAGTCTTAATAGTTTTTGCATGTCTATGTTGTACATCAATAGCTCGCGATATAGCTCCTATATTTTTTTTGATATGTTCCTAGAGAAAAATAAGTTGAAAGATGATAGTAGCAATTATGCGGACTGGGTCCATGGTCCGAGGATTATCCTCATTGCTGCATAGAAGAATTATGTCCTTGATGCACGGCTAGGTGACGGACCTATTGCAGGAGCAGATGCAGACGTTATGAATGTTTGGCAAGCTCGATATGATGACTACTTAATAGTTTAGTGCGCCATTCTTTATGGCTTAGAACCGGGACTTCAAAAACGTTTAGAATGCCACAGAGCATATGAGATGTTCCAAGAGCTGAAATTGGTATTTTAGACTCATGCCCATCTCGAGAGGTATGCGACCTCTGACAAGTACTTTGCCTACAAGATGGAGGAGAATAGCTCAACCAGTGAGCATGTGCTCAGAATGTCTGGGTACTACAATCGCTTGAATCAAGTGGGAGTTACTCTTCCAGATAAGATAGAGATTGACAAAGTTCTCTAGTCACTATCACCAAGCTACTAGAACTTCGTGATGAACTATAATATGCAAGGGATGACGAAAATGATTCCCGAGCTCTTCGCGATGCTGAAATCGGCGATGGTAGAAATCAAGAAAGAGCATCAAGTGTTGATGCTTAATGAGACCTCTAGTTTCAAGAAAAAGGGCAAGGGAAAGAGAGAGAACTTCAAGAAGAATGGCAAGCAAGTTGTCGCTCCCATGAAGAAGCCCAAAGATGGACCCAAGCCTAAAATTGAGTGCCTCTACTGCAAAGGAAATGGTCACTAGAAACAGAACTTCCCCAAATACTTCGCGGATAAGAAGGATGGCAAAGTGAACAAATGTATATTTGATATAAAAGTTATTGATGTGAACCTTACTAGTATTAATAGTAGCTCCTGGGTATTTGATAGCGGTTCAGATGCTAAGATTAGTAACTCGAAATAGGAGTTGCGGAATAAATAGAGACTAGTTAAGGGCGAGGTGACGTTGTGTGTTGGAAGTGATTCCAAGGTTCATACGATCACCATCACACACTCCCTCCACCTTCGGGATTAGTGTTGAACCTAAATAAATGTTATTTGGTGTTTGCATTTAGCATGAATGTGATTTGATCATGTTTATTGCAATACGGTTATTCATTTAAGTCAAAGAATAGTTGTTGTTCTATTTACATGAATAAAACCTTCTATGGTCATACACCCAATGTGAATGGTTTATTGAATCTCGCTCGTAGTGATACACATATTCATAATATTGATGCCAAAAGATGCAAAGTTAATAATGACAGTGCAACATACTTGTGGCACTGCCGTTTAGGTCATATTGGTGTAAAGTGCATGAAGAAACTCCATGCAGATGGGATTTTGGAATCACTTGATTATGAATCATTTGATACTTGCAAACCATGCCTCATGGGCAAAATGACTAAAACTCCGTTCTCTAGAACAATGGAGCGAGCTAATGACTTATTGGAAATAATATATACCGATGTATGTCGTCTAATGAGTGTTGAGGCACGCGGTGGGAATCATTATTTTCTGACCTTCAAAGATGATCTGAGTAGATACGGGTATATCTACTTAATGAAGCACAAGTCTGAAACATTTGAAAAGTTCAAAGAATTTCAGAGTGAAGTGGAGAATTATCGTAACAAGAAAATAAAGTTTCTACAATCTGATCGCGGAGGTGAATATTTGAGCTACAAGTTTGGCCTTCATTTAAAACAATGTAGAATAGTTTCACAACTCACGCCACCTGGAACACCACAGCGTAATGGTGTGTCCGAACGTTGTAACCGTACTTTATTAGAGATGGTGCGATCTATGATGTCTCTTACCGATTTACCACTATTGTTTTGGGGTTATGCATTAGAGACAACTGTATTCACATTAAATAGGGTTCTAGGATCGAAAGTATGTCAAGAGGGGGTGATTAGACTACTTGACCAAATAAAAATCTATCATTTTCCCAATTTTAAGTCTTGGCAGATTTTAGCAACTTAGCACAAGTCAAGCAATCAACCTACACATGCAAGTCTAAGAGTATACCAGCAGAATGTAAAAACATTGCACAGGAAGGTAAAAGGAGGAGTTTGGAGGGAGCAAACACAATGTAGACACAGAGATTTTTGGCGTGGTTCCGATAGGTGGTGCTATCGTACATCCACGTTGATGCAGACTCCAGCCCACGAAGGCTAATGGCTGCGCGAGTCCATGGAGGGCTACACCCACGAAGGGTCCACGAAGAAGCAACCTTGTCTATCCCACCATTGCCATCGCCCACGAAGGACTTTCCTCACTAGGGTAGATCTTCACGAAGTAGGCGATCACCTTGCCCGTACAAACTCCTTGGTTGAACTCCACAATCTTGACATAGGCTCCCAAGTGACACCTAACCAATCTAGGAGACACCACTCCCCAAAAGGTAATAGATGGTGTGTTGATGATGAACTCCTTGCTCTTGTGCTTCAAATGATAGTTTCCCCAACACTCAACTCTCTCACACAGATTCAGATTTGGTGGAAAGATGATTTGAGTGGAAAGCAACTTGGGGAAGGCTAGAGATCAAGATTCTTGTGGTTGGAATGGAATATCTTGGTCTCAACACATGAGTAGGTGGTTCTCTCCCAAAAAATGTATGTTGGAAGTGTAGGCACGTTCTGATGGCTCTCTCAACGAATGAAGAGTGGGTGGAGGGGTATATATAGCCTCCACACAAAATCTAACTATTACACACAATTCACCAAACTCGGTGGGACCGAATCATGAAACTCGGTCAGACCGATTTAGTTCAAAATGTGAACATTAGGCTTTTCGGTGGGACCGACATGTCAACTCGGTGGGACCGTTTCATTAGGGTTAGGGCATAACGTAATCTCGGTGAGACCGATCACATAAACTTGGCAAGACTGATTTCTGTAATAGGCAAACAGAGAGTTGGTCAAGAAAACTCGATGGGACCGAATTGCTCATTTCGGTGAGACCAAAACATTACGAAAGGGAAATAGAGAGTTTGCATTGCGAACTCGGTGGGACCGATCGCTCATCTCGGTTAGACTGAAATGTTAAGAAGGGAAACAGAGAGTTTGCAATCCCATCTCGGTGAGATCGAGATCCCTATCGGTGAGACCGAACTGACTAGACTTTTTGGCTATGGCTATCACTACTGCAGGTTGCTGCTAACGCGACACTACGATCAGAGACCCTTCGACAAAACTGTGTGTGATGCCATAATCACAAACGGTGGTGTAAAATAACCGTAAAAAAGGTGCAAAACGTTTGAGATGGAGGATGCATCAAACACGGTTCAGATTTTAATTGCGTGTGCGATGCAGGGCATACGGTTCAGCTCAATTAACTGTTTTCGATGAGGAGGAACAAAAGAAACGAGCAGCCAGATGAAGGTGTGTGCGATATACAGCATACGGTTCACTCAGATGAACTATTTGTGATTAGGCAACACAAAAGAAACGGGTAGCCAGATGAAGGCATGTGCGATATACGGCATGCGGTTCACTCGGATGAACTGTTTGCGTTGAGACAAGAGAACAGAAACAGTTCAATATAACAAGATGTGTGTGATACGCGGCAAACAGGTCTGTAATCAGAAATGTGTGCGAAGACCGATATTAACACAGATGATTGCTTCTAATTCATCCGTTTGGGATTGATGAATTCATCACCGGCGGGTTCCCTAGTGTGGTCCGTGTTCATCTAATCATCATCTACTTCTTCTACTAGCTCGATGTTTCTTCTATGCTAAGTTTCCACTAATTGATGGTGTTTTATGAACACGCCACCGTTTCCTGTCATTTCCTCACCTGTTTCCCGCCACCCAGTGATATTGCGCATAGGCGGCGCGCGACGGACGGAGGCGACAAGCGCAGCCTGTAGCACATCCACCTTTTCCAAGCATGCCAACTGACCAAAGCGCCGCCTCTACCATCAACCTCGTCGACGAGGAAAACGAGTAGGCGCCACGGCCCGTCGAGGCTGAGGCGCTCCCCGAGAACGTGATGGACGACGTCGTGATGCGCATCATCGCTAGGGTTGAGCAGACCTTTGGCGCATGGCGCTTGAGCTCCGCGGATCAAGATAGGCATGTAAGCACCGACAGGCTATAGCTCGCCGCACAACATGACAGATGGCGCGCCGCAGAGCAAGCTAAGTGCATCCACGCCGATAGGCTGCGGCTAGCCGCACGGCGAGACCGTTGGAGCGCCGCAGAGCGAGAGGCGTGGCGCGCCGCATAGCAAGAGCGGATCCATCGATGCTTGCCTGCTATCGACATGACGTCACAGCTGGGTACACGTCCCGTCAGTACCCCTTTCCTCGCCAGGAGTGGGCAGAGTCCCTCAGCATCGTACTTGCACCAGAGGCCGGCCGCGTCGTACTTGCACCAGACGCCTACTGTGCCGTTCGCATGGGTGTCGCCGTTCGCCTTGTCCGCGACCCGCTGGATGCCAACATGCTGGTCCGTAGGCTCGACCGCCTCCTTGGCCCAGGTGTCCACCTGGGCGCAGTAGAGGAACATGGCCATCGCATCCTCGAGCTGGTGATGTCCGATGAAATAGCCAACTTGGAGCTTGAGATCACGCTGCAGATGTACCACGAGCGTGTCGACCGCTTGGATGAACGCCTACACGAGTTCAGGCAGAGCCAAGAGCTACCGTAGGCAAGGGCTGCTGGTCATGGTCTCATGGATGCGTTTTATTTTGAGAAGTCGTTTCGACGTGGATAGCTATGTATTCACAGCAATCATAGCATTGCTCTATTTATTGCTCTGTTTCAATGTGTGTACTCTGTTTTCCATTCTTATATGTTTTGTTTCAACGTGTGTATATACGCTTTCCATTTTGTATATGTGGATGATAACAGCTAGATTCAAATTAGTATACAAAAACAGATAGAAAATGCAATTCATAATATATATATTAATTGTTCATTAATTCATCACAGAATATATATATATATAATATCATCACATATACGGGACGATACTTAACTACGAGGTACAATGCATAAAATTGAAAACGAACAATACTAAAACTAATAATCCCTCCTGGGGCCAGTATTCTGGCAGCCCCTCGCTAGCAGCTCCCTCATGCACGGCGTCTTCCCAGTGCGGAGGCAGTACTCCTCCTCCTCCACCTCGCAGCGCTTGACGTACCGATCTGCCTCTTGTTGGAGAACGCGCACGGCCGATCTTGCCATTTCGTTGGGCGCCCACCAGCGCTCCTCGTCGGTGGCACGCTGGATCTTATCGGCCCACCTCCATGCAGAGACGAGGCGCCCAACTCCTATGACCTTCCTTGCGAAGTACCCGTCTTCGTACACCTCCTCGGCACGATGACGCACCCGCCCCCAAAGCTCCGCTGCCTCCTTTTTCCAGGCGGCATCACGGGCCTCACAGGCCGCCTGGTACATGGCTTCCTCCTCCGCCATCTCCTTCTTGAACGCCACTTTCCTGGCTTTCTGAACCGGCGGCAACGATTTCCACAGACAAATATTGTACTGGCCCCAAAACCAATCCAAAGTTGGGGGGTCCGACGCAACCTTGTCAGGCGGCGCGTAGGGCTCCTCGTCACTGCTAATCGAGTGAGCGTCCTCGGGGGAGGCGACTCCTCGTCGGCGCGTGGGCAGATCAGTGGCGCCATGGCAGATATTTGAGAGAGAGAGAGGCGAGTGAGGGGAGGATGTAGATGAGAATGCAGGCGAGACGACGTGAGGAAGGTAGTATTTATTGGCGGCCAGATCTAGATCGACGGGGACACTCTACACGCCGGTCACCGGAATTTATGAGTATTGTAGTTTGAATTACAGACCATTCCTGCAGCAAAATCTGTGTGTGAACATAATAGCCAAAAATCCGTGTGTGAACATAATAGATGACGGTTTCCAATGCAGAACTGTGTCTGATTGATGATCCCTACCACTCACCTACCAAACCTCGATCCACGAGATAGAGTGCCAATCGTGTGGGGGCGGTTGTCTTGCCAGATCTTTACATTTTCTTTTTTGAACAGCAGATATTTACGTCGTCTGATGATTTTTTACCTCGCACACAAGTACACAAAAATATGATTTTTCAAACCGTTATGGTTAGGCGTTGCATGTAGATGTAGTTCAAATTTGAATTACGGTCATTGAATGGTTAGAAAATCACTTAAATGTCTTTAAAAGGTCAAATGACCCCAGAAATTTCCCAAATTTTCACATGACAGTTGTATTAGTGCACGTTAAACGTAGAAAAAATTTGAAGGCAGTAAGAGGAAGCTATCTCCCGTTCGTCATCAAACATGCATTGTTCCCTCTCGGAACCACGAACCTTCTAGTGAGTTGCTCCGGTTTGTGAGGGGTGTGTGTCCAAACTTTCGTCAAACAGGCCAATTTTTTACCACATCATCTTGGTGGCATGACATTAAATCAAGCAAGGTTCCATGTTTTTCTGGTCATTTTTTAATTTTTTGGAATTAAAATGCCACGGCACTCCATGCATGTGCCCATTCCTTGAGACCAATATGTTTGAAAATTCCTTCTAATTTACTGCACATCGAATTAACTCGCACACAAGTACACAAAAATATGATTTTTCAAACCGTTATGGTTAGGCGTTGCACGTAGATGTAGTTCAAATTTGAAATATGGTCATTAAATGTCTAGAAAATCACTTAAGTGTCTTTAAAAGGTCGAATGACCCATGAAATTTTCAAAAATTTCACATGACAGTTGTATTAGTGCACGTTAGACGTAGAAAAAAATTAAGGCCGTAAGAGGAAGCTATCTCCCGTTCGTCATCAAACATGCATTGTTCCCTCTCGGAACCACGAACATTCTAGTGAGTTGCTCCGGTTTGTGAGTGGTGTGTGTCCAAAATTTCGTCAAACATGCCAATTTCTTTACCACATCATCTTGGTGCCATGACATTACATCAACCAAGGTTTCATGTTTTCTAATCATTTTTTTGGAATTAAAATGCCAGGTCACTCCATGCATACATATGCATGTGTCCATGTCGTGAGAGCAATATGTTTGAAAATTCCTTCTAATTTAGTGCACATGGAATTAACTCGCTCACAAGTACACAAATATGATTTTTCAAACCGTTTTGGTTAGGCGTTGCATGTAGATGTAGTTCAAATTTGAATTACGGTCATTAAATAGTTATAAAAACACTTAAATGTCTTTAAAAGGTCAAATGACCCCTAGAACTTTCAAAAATTTCACATTACAGTTGTAGTAGTGCGTGTTAGATGTAGAAAAAAATGAAGACCGTAAGAGGAAGCTATCTCCCGCTCATCATCAAACATGCATTGTTCCCTATCGGAACCATGAACCTTCTAGTGAGTTGCTCCGATTTGTGAGGGGTGTGTGTCCAAGCTTTCGTCAAACATGCCAATTTCTTTACCACATCATCTTGGTGGCATGACATTACATCAACCAAGGTTTCATGTTTTTCTGATCATTTTTTTATTTTTTGGAATTAAAATGCCATGTCACTCCATGCTTAATTGTGTCATAGCCGTTAGACCAATATGTTTGAAAATTCCTTCCAATTTACTGCACATAGAATTAAATCGCACACAAGTACATGAAATATGAGTTTTCAAATTGTTATGGTTAGCTGTTGCATGTACATGTAGATCAAATTTCAATTACAGTCATTAAATGGCTAGAAAATCACTTAAATGTCTTAAAAGGTCAAATGACCCCTGAAATTTTCCAAAATTTGACATGATAGTTGTATTAGTACTACAAAATTTCTCGTTCATTTAAAACACCATCCGTTGCCACTTTACTCCAAATTCATCTTTCACGGATAATAAAAAATATCTACAATATCACACACAGTTGTTTTCTAGGAACCGTTTCCGATGAAAATATCTAGGTCTATTTAAGCCTCCCTCCTTAAGCTTCGCCGGCTCGTTTGCTCCAGTGCCGACAACACCTGAATCCATGAATCCCGATCCCCATTCCCGCACCCCCTTCTTGCAAAGATGACACCGTGGAAACACTTCGTCAAGGACCGTAAGATGGCCACGTCCCCCCCGAGCGCCGACACCTGCGCCGAGAGCGTGGCCGCCTACGGCGAGAGTGTCGCCGCATCCGCATTGAGCGCGGCCGGTTCCGCCGAGAGGGCGTCTACGACAGCCGACAGGGCAGCTGCAGTAGCCGAGACGGCTGTAGCTGCTGCTGCGACGGTGGCTGCAAACGCCGAGAGCGCTCGAGCTGCCGTCCGAGCCGCCAATGTCGCCCTGGCCCGGGTCGAGGCTATCCATGCCAAGTTCGAGGATGCACACGCCAAGATATTCCAGGCCACCTGAGACTCCATCATGCAACCCACGTTTGAAAAGGCGGCGGTGGCCATGGAGCACCTGCTTCATCATGAGGTCGCCGAGCAGGAGCTGGAGATGCATGAGGCAGCGGAGATCGAGGAGTGCCGGGAGGAGGAGTTGCGTGTGGCTGAGGTCGAGGTAGAGAAGAGTCTGTCCATCGATGAATCGGTGATGGAGTACCAACGCGAGCTATGGCGCAGCCACTACTACGAGTAATACAACATTGAGGGCGGCGCCGAGGACGAGGATGAGGACGTGGTCGACTTTAGCAGGGGGACGCAGAGTCTTCCAACGGCGGCGTGTCGTCAGGACAAGTCATCGATGTGTCATCTCACACCGGCGATGCATAGGCTGGCGCACTGGTGTATTTGTTAAAATTATGTGTACTTAGGCTTTGTTTTTAATACTGGTCTTTTGTTACAGCGATGTTTAGGTCAACTGGCTCTATTTAATTACTAAAATTGCTCGATTCAATAAGTGTGGTATGTCTTCTATACGCTCTTTTGTGTGCCAAAATTAGCAAGTGATGTTAAATTATGCAATGACGTACCCGGGGAAATTTCCACCAAAATTTGAATTATCAAACTCATCCCATGCGCGTAAAGCAGAAGAATCATTTACGAAGCACACAATCATTCAAAGTGAAAGGTCCGGCGGCACCACGCGCAAAGTTTCCCTCCAAATTTCCAAAATTTTGGCCTACCACCAAAATATCTACCCCCGCCCCCTTCCCTCCTTCCCCACCCCCTTTTCTCCCCGACCACAAGTCACATTTCCCCTGTTTCCTCCTTCCTTCCTTCCTTGCTAAGCTATAGCCGCTTCCTCGCTCTCGTCGTCTCGCATCCTACCGCCGGGGTCGCCATGGTCTTCTTCAAAGACCTCTCCAGCGGCTCCTCCTCCGGCGACGATTCCTTCACCACCTGGGTATGCCTCTCTTCTGTCTCTCGGGCTATGACTTGGAATGAAGGATTTTTACCCAACGGTCAATTTGAGTCATTTCTTCCTCTTGTAGCTCCCTAGGACCATCAGTGGCAACGAATGGAGCGGGGTGGATGAAGATCTACCTTCTCATTGTCATCATCAATCTCCATGCGTGAAGCTAGTTGAGTTTGATTCTGTGGACAGTGGGAGGAAGTTTCTGGCATGTGCAGAGAAGGTTAGACCCTCTTTCGTTGTTACAAATTATTTGTTAGATGTGATTCAGACACTGTCACGGTTCCTACCCATTCATACCACACCTTCAACCAAACGCATCC
This sequence comes from Triticum dicoccoides, assembly GCF_002162155.2. NCBI lineage: Eukaryota > Viridiplantae > Streptophyta > Magnoliopsida > Poales > Poaceae > Triticum > Triticum dicoccoides. The sequence continues at coordinate 269,285,529 of NC_041388.1, forward strand.
TAAGACAGTGTCACAATTTGTACCTAGTATCTTAAATTGTTGCCATCTCATCAGCGGTGCCATTCGAAAATTATTTGGCACTGCTTCAGCAGTTTGTGCAGCCAACTTTGGTCCACACATCCGAGCAGCCAAGCAGTAAAATACTAAATCTTTATGGCATGGAGGAACTGGGCATCGGAGCAACTACGTGCTCCGGAGTCCGGGCCCCTGATTTTTTCCGCTGCATCAGCTCGCCAGTGCAGGGCACCTGTGCGAGATGTAGCAACGGTTGTCTTTACCCCAGTTTGGCATACATAGTGGATGGCCTTAGTGCTATTAGTTCTATGTTACTAAATTTGTGCATGTACACACCTGTTAGTATCAATTTGTTGTCATCCAAACACTGTCGCTATGCTGTTGCAGTTATATTTACCTTCCTCATAAAATGTTCAATTTGTTATTTATTGTACATGAGTAAGAACTTGTAGCATCGTTGTAGTTAATTATAGCTTCTGATGTTCCAGAATTTGGTTGTTGTCTCAGTACCAATTATTTCATTTGCACATTGATCTTTTTGAGAAGATATGTCATAATTAACATGTTTCTTCAGTTTTTCAAAATAAGCATTGGTGATTTTCTATGTTGCTATAAACCCATTTCCCCTACAATTGTTACTGATCTAGTTTTAAGTATTATAGGATGAACAGAAGTGTTCTTACTTGGAGTGGGTTGATCAAGAGTGGACACAGTCTTTAAAGATGTGCCTGGCGAAGCTCTGGAGCATGTATGAGGAAGAGAACAGACGTGGGCTTAGAGAAACTGTTGTCAATGCTGAAGAATATTTGAAGATGCGGGATAAAAAGTTGAAGGTGGAGAATGAGCTCAGATTTTTTAAATCAGACTTTGCTAAGATGGTGTTGGCGAAGGGGGAGGCACTTTCCTAGTTGGCCCATGCAAAATAGGTTCTTACTGAATTGAAAGCAGAGGTGGATAAAACGAGCCTGGATGATCTCGATTGGGGAAATGACTATATTGTTCTTATGAAGTTGAACTAGCTATATGTTGTAGCGTGTTGTTTTCATGTAGCTACCGTACTATGATGTTATAATATATTTATGTGCCTAATATAAAATTGGCAAACAGTTGTTCGATATGAAATGTGAATTTGCGTGATAATGGAATTATTAATTGTAAACTAATAAACCTGCTAAATGTGTCATGGACCTTTGCAAACGGTTCAAGCAGTAAAACCGCTTGCGATGGATAGCCCAATGCCACACAGTTTTCTTCATGAAATCGTCTGTGATATAGTTGATAAAAGCAAACAGTTAACCAACGCAGACCGTGCGTGATAGTTACACCTTTCACACACGAGCCTACAAATAAAACTATGTGGGATGTACGTACGAACTGAAACGTTTTCCCTGGATTGACTGTGCGCGATGTACATAAGAACGGAAATGTATTCCTTGGATTGACTGTGTGTGATATACATACGAACGGAAATGTTTTTCTGGGATTCACCGTGTGGGATGTACATACCTATGGAAATGATTTTCTTGGATTACCATGTGGGATGTACATACCTACGGAAATGATTGGGTTTTGATGCCTCGCCCGATCGCACACGGCCCCAGCCTGTGTCCCAGGAGGGCCTATCCCCGACGATTTCTGGGTCGTGTGGGGAGGACCCCACTATCGCCCACACTCCCTTGGCGACGGTTCCAAATGCCGTCACGGAAAGGGGTTAAAAACCGTTTGTTTAGCACCGACGCGCACCAGTGTATGTCAAATGAACTCGGTGGCATCGGATAGATCAAATCGGTGGGGCCGAGTTTGACTTTTGGTTCGGGACATATGTGGATATGAGAAAGTGGTTGAGGGCTTTTGGAACATATCACTAAGCATTTTGAGCAAGCAAGCCATTAAGCAAGACCTCATCCCCTTTTAATAGTATTGGCTTTTCCTATGGACTCAATGTGATCTTGGATCACTAAAATGAAAATGTAGAGTCTTGAGCTTGAGCCAATGTGTGTCCTTAGCATTTTGAGGGGTACACATTCCTGGTCCATGCCATGCCAATCATTGAACTTTCTGAAATGATCATCTTGAAAGAACATTAGTTCAGTGAGCTATATGTTGTTAGGAATTACCAAAACCACCCAGGGATAGTTGCACTTTCAAGGACATCGTCTGAATCCATTGAGATGACACTGTATGAACTATGGTTTGGCAAGATACCTAAGCTATCATTTCTCAAAGTTTGGGGTTGCGACACTTATGTCAAAAGGCTTCAGCCTATTAAGCTCAAACCCAAATCGGAGAAGTGCGTCTTCAGAGGAAACCCTAAGGAAAAAATTGGGTACACCTTCTACCACAGATCCGAAGGCAAGATCTTTGTTGCCAAGAATGGATAATTCTAGAGAAGGAGTTTCTCTCGAAAGAAGTGAGTGGGAGGAAGGTAGAACTTGATGAGGTAATTGTACCTTCTCTCAATTTGGAAAGTAGCACATCAGAGAGATCCATTCCCGTGATGCCTACACCAACTAAAGAGGAAGCTAATGATGATGATGATGATCATGAAACTTTGGATCAAGTTACTACTAGACTTCGTAGGTCAAACAGAGCATGTTCCGCACTAGAGTGGTACGGTAATCCTATCATGAAAGTCATGTTATTAGACCATGGTGAACCTACGAACTATGAAGAAGCTATGATGAGCCCAGATTCCGATAAATGGCTTGAGGCCATGAAATCTGAGATAGGATCCATGTATGAGAACAAAGTGTGGACTTTGGTGGACTTTCCTGATGATCGGTAAGCCATTGAGAATAAATGGATCGTCAAGAAGAAGATAGATGCTGATGGTAATGTCACCATCTACAAAGCTTGACTTGTTGCGAAAGTTTTTTGACAAGTTCAAGGGGTTGACTACGATGAGACCTTCTCACCCATAGCGATGCTTAAGTCAGTCTGAATCATGTTAGCGATTGCCGCATTTTATAATTATGAAATTTGGCAAATGGACGCCAAAACGGCATTCCTTAATGGATTTCTTAAAGAAGAGTTGTATATGATGCAACCAGAAGGTTTTGTCGATCCAAAAGGTGCTAGCAAAGTGTGCAAGCTCCAGCGATCCATCTATGGACTGGTGCAAGCATCTCAGAGTTGGAATATACGCTTTGATGAGGTGATCAAAGCATATGGTTTTATATAGACTTATGATGAAGCCTGTATTTACAAGAAAGTGAGTGGGAGCTCTGTAGCATTTCTGATATCATATGTGGATGACATATTATTGATTGGAAATGATATAGAATTTCTGGATATCATAAAAGGATACTTAAATAAGATTTTTTTCAATGAAAGAACTCGGTGAAGCTGCTTATATATTGGGCATCAAGATCTATAGGGATAGATCGAGACGCTTAATAGACTTTCACAAAGCACATACCTTGATAAAGTTTTGAAGAAGTTCAAAAATGGACCAGTCAAAGAAAGGGTTCTTGCCTATGTTACAAGGTGTGAAATTGAGTTAGACTCAAAGCCCGATCATAGTAGAAAATAGAGAGAGAATGAAAGTCATTCCCTATGCCTCAGCCATAGGTTCTATAAAGTATGCCATGCTATGTACCAGACCTGTTGTGTGCCTTGCCATGAGTTTGGCAAGGGGGTACAATAGTGATCCAAGAGTGGACCACTGGACAACAGTCAAAATTATCCTTAGGTACCTGAAAAGGACTAAGGAAATGTTTCTCGTTTATGGAGGTGATAAAGAGTTCGTCGTAAAGAGTTACATCGGTGCAAGCTTTGACACCAATTCGGATGACGATGAGTCTCAATCTGGATACATATTGAAAGTGGGAGCAATTAGCTAGAGTATCTCCATGAAGAGCATTGTAGACATAGAAATTTGCAAAATACATATGGACCTAAATGTGGCAGACCTGTTGACTAAATCTCTTCCACAAGCAAAACATGACCACATCTTAGTACTCTTTGAGTGTTAATCACATGGCGATGTGAACTAGATTGGCTCTAGTAAACTCCTTGAGTGTTAGTCACATGGAGATGTGAACTAGATTATTAACTCTAGTGCAATAAAGTCGTTATTATTATATTTCCTTATTCATGATAGAATTTTATTATTCATGCTAGAATTGTATTGATCGGAAACTTAAATAGATGTGTGAATACATAAACAAATATAGTGTCCCTAGTATGCCTCTACCAGACTAGCTCGTTGATCAAAGATGGTTAAGGTTTCCTAACCATGGACATGTGTTGTCATCTGATTACGGGATCACATCATTAGGAGAATGATGTGATGGACAAGACCCATATGTTAGCTTAGCATAATGATCGTTCAGTTTACTGCTATTACTTTCTTCATGTCAAATACTTATTCCTTCAACTATGAGATTATGCTACTCCTGGATACCAGAGGAATACCTTATGTGCTATAAAATGTCACAACGTAACTGGATGATCATAAAGAAGCTCTACAGGTATCTCCGAAGGTGTTTTTTGGGTTGGCATAGATCGAGATTATGATTTTTCACTCCGAGTATCGGAGAGGTATCCCTGGGCCCTCTCGGTAACACACATCATAAGCTTGCAAGCAAATGACTAAGGAGTTGGTCACTAGGTGATGTCTTATGGAACGAGTAAAGAGACTTGCTGGTAAGGATATTAAACTACATATGCAGATACCAACGATCGAATCTCGGGCAAGTAACATGGACAAAGGGAATTACGTATGTTGTCATAACGGTTTGACCGATAAAGATCTTCGTAGAATATGTAGGAGCCAATATGGGCATCCATGCTTCACTATTGGTTATTAACTAGAGAGGTGTCTCGGTCATGTCTACATAGTTCTCGAACCCGTAGGGTCCGCACGCTTAACATTCGATGACGATATAGTATTATATGAGTTATGTAATTTGGTGACCAAATGGTGCTCTCTAGTCCCGGATGAGATCACATACATGATGAGTCTCGAAATGGTTGAGGTAAGGATTGATATATAGGATGAGGGTATTCAGACACTGGAAGTGTTTCGGGGGCTACCGAGTACTTACCGGGTCACCGGAAGGGGTTTCAGGCACCCCCGGCAAAAGATATGGGCCTTATCGGCCAAGAGGGGAAACGCACCAGCCACAAGGGGCTGGTGCACCCCCCATATGGGTCGGCCTAGGAGAAGAAGGAAAGAGGGGAAGGGAAAGGAAAGAGAGGAATAGGGTACCCCTTTCCTTCCCTCTCCCCCCTCTTTCCTTCCCCCTCCGACAAACATGGCAGAGGGCCGCGGCCAAGGGGAGGACCCCAAGTAGGATTCGGCCTGTAACATCCCAAATTTTTAATTTGGAATGTTATACATTAGATCGTTAATGCATATCATATTTCATTGCATTTTGGTTGATCCTAGAAATTCTACGCAACTCAAGGACCCTCGGAGAGAGTTGGGGATTTCGTTATTTTCATATTTGAGTTTTCTCAAATTTTGAAAATAGGATCATTTGATTTTATTTATTTTATCTTCAATTATTTCTATCACAAAAATATGAGAGAGGGGATAAAATGACTTTCCCAAAATAAAGAAATATTGAGGATTTAATAATAAAATCAAATAAGATTGTATTTTGGTTTTATTTGCTATTTTATTTGAATTTAGGAAAAATGCGTGTTTTTCAAAATTGCATTTAGGCCCATATCGTTAAGGATGGTTGTTGATTATCGAGGATTGAACGAAGTAACAATCAAGAACAAGTACCCACTACCGATGATCAATGATCTGTTTGACCGATTGCAAGGAGCTAAGGTATTTTCCAAGATATATTTGCGATCAGGATACCATCAGTTGAAGATTCGAGAACAGGATATACCTAAGACAGCTTTTACCACCAGGTATGGGCTGTACGAGTACACCGTTATGTCATTTGGACTGACTAACGCACCTTCATATTTTATGAACATGATGAACAAAGTATTTATGGAGTTTTTGGATAAGTTCATCGTAGTGTTCATTGATGATATTCTAGTTTACTTGAAGAATGAAGAGGAGCATAAGGATCATTTGCGTTTGGTACTTGAGAAGCTTAGAGAACATCAGTTACATGCCAAGTTTAGCAAATGTGAATTGTGGTTGAAGGAAGTTGGATTCCTCGGACACGTTATATCCAGAGATGGTATAGCAGTAGATCCCACCAAGGTTGACACTGTGACAGATTGGGAAGCACCAACAATAGTTGGAGAGATCCGGAGTTTTCTTGGACTCGCACGATACTACCGGAGATTCATTGAAAATTTCTCGAAGATTGCGAAGCCAATGACGGAGTTGTTGAAGAAGGATACCAAGTTCAAATGGACTTAGGAATGTCAGGCCAGTTTCCAGGAGTTGAAGAAACGTTTGGTTACATCACCAGTGTTGATTCTGCCGGACCAGAACAAGGATTATGAGGTGTATTGCGACGCTTCACATCAAGGACTTGGGGCAGTGCTTATGCAGGAAGGAAGAGTTGTTTCGTATGCTTCACGACAACTTCAGCCGCATGAGTTGAATTATGCCACGCATGATTTGGAGTTAGCAGCCGTAGTGTATGCATTAAAGACTTGGAGACATTTTCTCATTGGAAACCATTGTGAGGTGTACACCGATCACAAGAGTTTGAAGTATATTTTCACGCAGAAGGAGTTGAATCTCAGGCAAAGGAGATGGTTGGAGCTCATCAAGGATTATGATATGAGATTGCATTACAATCCCGGAAAGGCTAACGTAGTAGCTGATGCGTTGAGCCGTAAAAGCCATGTCAACACCCTAATGACGGGAGATGTACCAAGGGAGTTAGCCGAGGATCTTCGTGATCTATGTTTGGAGATAGTCCCGAGAGGCTATGTAGCAGCATTGGAGATTCGGTCTACTTTGATGGATAAGATCAGAGAAGCTCAGAAGACTGACAAGGAGGTTGCCTCTATAAAGGATAAAATGAGCAAAGGAAAAGTTAAAGGATTTCATGAGGACAAACACAATACCTTATGGTTTGAAGACCGTGTTTATGTGCCCAATGACCCGAAGATCGGGAAGATAATTCTGCAGGAAGCCCATGATTCACCATATTCGATTCACCCAGGAAATACCAAGATGTATTTGGATTTGAAGGATACCTTCTGGTGGACCGTAATGAAGAAGGATATTGCGGAGTATGTAGCAGTTTGTGATGTATGTCAGAGAGTAAAGGAAGAGCATCAGAAGCCAGCGGGATTGTTACAGCCATTGCCAATACCCGAATGGAAGTGGGATAAGCTAGGCATGGATTTTATTACAGGATTGCCCAGAACGCGTTCAGGCTATGACTCGATTTGGGTTGTAGTCGATCGTTTGACAAAGGTAGCTCATTTCATCCCAGTGAAGACTACCTACACCAGTGCTAAGTTGGCAAAGATATACTTGACCAGGATTGTATGTCTGCATGGAGTTCCAAGGAGCATTGTATGAAATAGAGGAACCCAGTTTACCTCAAAGTTTTGGAATCAGTTGCACGAAACTTTGGGTACCAGGCTAGAGTTCAGCACAACTTTTCATCCACAGACAGATGGACAGACCGAGAGAGTCAATCAGATTTTGGAGGATATGCTAAGAGCTTGCGCGCTAGATTACGGATCTAGTTGGGACGACAATTTGCCATACGCAGAGTTCTCTTACAACAACAGTTATCAATCCAGCTTGAAGATGGCCCCATTTGAAGCCTTGTACGGAAGGAGGTGCAGGACCCCATTGTCGTGGGATGAAGTTGGAGACCGCCAGTTGTTTGGACCGGATTTTATTAAGGAGTCTGGACAGAAGGTGAAATTGATTCACGATAGGCTCAAGGTAGCCCAGTCCAGGCAGAAGAGCTACGCAGATTCTAAACGCAAGGAGACAGTTTACGAAGTCGGAGGCCGAGTTTATCTTCGAGTATCTCCACTTCGAGGAGTTAAGCGCTTTGGAGTTAAGGGAAAGTTAGCGCCACGTTTTGTAGGACCATACAAGGTTTTGGAGCGTATGGGAGAAGTAGCCTACAAGTTGGAATTGCCCGAAGGATTGTCAGGAGTTCACGACGTGTTCCACGTTTCCAAGTTGAATAAGTGCCACACAGAGATGGCTGATATACTGCTGAGAGATACAGTGCCGCTGGAAGCAATTCAGTTGGACAGTGATTTGACCTATGAGGAGAAACCGGTCAAGATTCTTGAGTATGCCAGCCGAGTCACCCGCAGCAAGGTTATCAAGTTTTGCAAAGTTTAGTGGAGCCACCACACCGAGGATGAAGCCACCTGGGAGCGAGAGGAAGATCTGCTGAAGGACCACCCTCACCTATTTTCTAGCCAACCCGAATCTCGAGGGCGAGATTCATCTTAAGGGGGTAGGTTTGTAACATCCCAAATTTTCAATTTGGAATGTTATACATTAGATGATCATTGCATATCATATTTTATTGCATTTTGGTTGATCCTAGAAATTCTACGCAAATCAAGGACCCTCGAAGAGAGTTGGGGTTTTCGTTATCTCCATATTTGAGTTTTCTCAAATTTTGAAAATAGGATCATTTGATTTTATTTATTTTATCTTCAATTATTTCTATTACAAAAATATGAGAGAGGGAATAAAATGACTTTCCCAAAATAAAGAAATATTGAGGATTTAATAATAAAATCAAATAAGATTTTATTTTGGTTTTATTTGCTATTTTATTTGAATTTAGGAAAATGCGCGTTTTTCAAAATTGCATTTGGGCCCCAAATAAATGTTCATCCTGTGCGGCTTGATTTTAGAAGCCGGGGAAAATTTATTTCAGGATTTTTGGAGTCCGTTTAGTATTTCTTTTGTTTGCTTTTCTGCGCGTAATTATTTAAAAAAACGAACCGACTTCGGGCCGGGATCGGCCGGGACTCCTCCGGCCGGGCCCTTTATATAGCGCCGCCCCGAGCCTTAGCAGCCCACCCGAGCCGCGCCGCGCCCCAAACTCTAGCCCGCGCCCAGCCGCCGCCGGACCTGCCCGCCGAGGTTGACCGCCGCCGCCGTTTTTTTTTTAAAACCATTTGTTTTCGCCGGTTTTTGTTCGGTTTTTTTAGTTTCCGTTTTTTTATTAGATCGGTTTTTTCCGGTTTAGGTTAATTAGCGAGCGTTCGCTCGTTCGTTCGTTCTATCGAACGCGCTCATCGTTTAGATCCAGATAACGAACGTTCGTTCGTTAATCTGTTCGTCGTTTTTCTTTTCCTCGGATTCATCCGCGATTATTTCTGATCGCGATTTCTGATCCGATTTTCGATCTAGTATAACTTTTCGCTCGTTTATCGGAATCAGGCGATTTAAGCGCCTGGAGTTTCGTCTCGAAACCCTCTTTCTGTTTAACCAACTCAAAAAAGTTTTTGCCACTGTAAAATTTGACTTAGATCCAGATTAGTAAACGAAGCTTGTTTCTTTCGCCGTTTGACTTTCGTTGCTTCGTTCGATTTGATTCTTTTTGCAAACCGGAGTTCTTAAGTTGATCTTTCTGGTTAGATCTCTTATTTGAGTTTTACATGTGCATTAGATGAGTACTTAATGTACGCTTGTTTGTTTGCGATAGAGTACCTGGAGTGCGCCGCTTGCTACTTCGAATCGCTAGGTTTCGCGGATCATCGGCAAGGCAAGTAACACTTTGATCATACCTCCTAGTACCCAGTTTTATTTGCATTAGATAAATCCTCAAACAATTCATGATTAGGATCTAATTAAATTGTGGGTTTTGGGAAGTAGATGAGGTAGTACCTATTACATGTTTCTTTATCAAACCCTGGGAGTTACTTCTACGTTTGCTTATTGCTATGCTATGCTAGTAGACGTGGATTGGGTGAGTGTTTCCATGACAGATGTGAGATTGTTAATTAATGGTTTATCTAAGGTGGCAACTGAAACACACATCTGGGTGGATTGAGGCACCTAGGTATTCCAGCGACTGCTTGTTTTTCTTTATGGACCGCCACCCAGGCTCAAAGGGATCATGAGATTATTCATACTAGAAACTTTGGTGTGCAGGCACAAGCTACTATGGGCTCTAGTATAGTTGATTAAGTCGTGCGAACTCTTATAGTGGTAGACTAGCAGATCTAGGGGAAAGTAGGTGTAACGGTCTACCCGATCGTAAGGTGCTAGCGCTTCTGAAAGACTATGTCTCGGTCATCCGTTTCTCAAACACCATGTAGTGCAAGAATCCCAACGGAGGAGATCGAGTCTTGTGGGGAAAAGTGCGCAAACCTCTGCAGAATGTATAAACTAATCATGGTTAGTCGTGTCCCCGGTTATGGACGTTTTGAGTATCTAGTACTTGGATTATCATGTGAATCTCATCATGTTACTCTAATTAATATTGTTGGGTTTTTAATGATGATGTTTAATTGGGGTTGAGAGGGTGTCTACACTCTCAATGTTTAACAACTACCATGATAGTTAAATAAAATTTATTCCTTTGCAGTAGGGAAAAATTGGCTTTACGCAAAACTGTAACCATAGAGCTTTCCACCAGCCATATATGCATGTAGTATAGCATATTTCTGTTCATTGCTCTCTATATGTTACTTTGCCAGCATATTCCATGTGCTGACCCATTTCGGGTTGCAAAGTTCATGTTGCAGAATTCTCAGACGACGAGTAAGGTGCCTTTAGGTCGTGGTTCTATACTCAGTGATGCCGTTGGAGTTGATGGACTCACTTATCTTCCAAGCCTTCCGTTGTTATCGTTATTAGATGGCCTTAAGCCATATTTATTGTAATAAGTTCTCTTTTGAGACATCCGATGTAATAAGTGTGTGATTGCTACTCTGTTATAAATCCTTCAAAGTATTGTGCAGTGTCAGCATTACTGATCCAGGGATGACACTGGAGCACAGAGATCAGACCGTTTGAGGTCTGGTCGCTACACGGCCTACTTAGGGCGCCTCCTGGCAGCCTCCCCTCTCCCTCCCACCTATATATATGTAGTGGGACGCCCTATCACACCCCAAACAATTGCCTAGCCATGTGCGGCGCCCCCTGCACCATTTACACCCCGGTCATATTTTCATAGTGCTTAGGCAAAGCCCTGCGGAGATCACTTCACCATCACCATCACTATGCCTTCATGCTGACGGAACTCATCTACTACCTCGACATCTTGCTGTATCAAGAAGGCGAGGGACGTCATTGAGCTGAACGTGTGGAGAACACGGAGGTGCCATGAGTTCGGTACTTGATTGGTTGAAGGGTGAAGAAGATCGACTACATCAACCGCGTTGTGAAATGCTTTCGCTTACGGTCTATGAGGGTACGTAGACACACTCTCTCCCTCATTGCTATGCATCTGCATGGATAGATCATTGTGTGTGTGTAGAATTTTTTTTGTATTCCATGCAATGATTCCCAACATTTACCTAGGTTCGACCACGCGCGGTGGAGTTAAAGACCCACTTCCTTCTTGATTGATATTGCTGGAAGTCTCAATTACGAGGATGCAGATTAGCTAACTTAGCTTTCAAGAGATTGCAACTTAAGTCCATAATAGGCTGAGTCCCTAGGTTTACAATAGATTCCTGGTCGTAGTTAAACCTGTGTTCTACTCTGCTTCCTACTTGTGTTATTTCCCAAGCAAGAAGAATCTTCATATCTAGGCCTTCATAAGCCGGCCCATCAGGCACCTCCATGAGCCAGCCTTCCTACTTGTGTCACCTGTATTGGTCTGATGTGTTGAAGCGATCAATGAACCAGTGCGCTCTCGACCGGGTCATTCCTCATGGCCGGGCCATCCCATGGGGAATATCCCCAATATTAGCCCCTAGTTTAGCTTGGATTCATCCACACTAAACTTTATTTTGAAAAGCAAATAAAATAAAGGAAAACATGAAGTATCAAAGGTTAAATTAGGGTCTAATCTGGTGAGCCGGAATCCTTTGTTCCCGTGATCTTCGTCTTCCCCATTATACTTCTTGGCCGGGTCAAGCGGTTTGCCGGCTTACGAAGCCATCCTTACACTTGGCATTTTCCTTTCAATCTTGCATCATGACATCACCTTATCGTTTTCCTGAAATTAGCGCATGACGTCATAACGGATCTTTGAGCGGATACGTTTTGGCTTGTCAGGTGTGAGAATTGAGTAGCCCTTTTAGCCAGAATTGACCAGCAAGAGTTCATCTCTGGTGCAAAACAAATTCATCGCCCTCTTCCAGCCCGGACTTGATAGCCATCAATCAAAGATCAAATTTTGAAATCAGAGAATTAAAACACACTCAATTATTTAGATGAAAATCACCACACAACAATCTAAAATGGGCTCCTATCAACGAAACTTAATTTCTAGGGTTTTCTATTTCCAAGCTAGCTGTCACAAGTATAATTGGCATGAACTCAATCCTAAATAGATGTCGATAGTGGTCCCAAACTAGAGCAAGTAAACAAACAACCATTCAATCGCTCAATCACCCATTCAATCGACTAATAAACGAATCCTAATTGCTAGGGCTTCGATTAGAAACATACCGGCCGGCCAACGACCTCAGATGATTCCTGTAGATGGGTCGAAGGCTGCCCTGTAGCATCACGTTGCTACAGCATCGGAGCTTAGGCGGACAATCAGAGTGGGCGATGGGGCTGCTAGGGGCATGGCGGCGGAAACGGTTGCATGGGGTTGGGTGGCGGATGCAGCTGATCGCTTGGGTCACGCTAATTTAGGCGAAAGAACGTAATAGCTCACCCAGTCCAGGTCCCACTCATCATAAGCGGTCATGGCCACAATCCACCTATTGTAGGGTGGAACCCTAAGTGGAGATATTTGCACACTTGAAGGGGGAAGTGATGAACACAAGAACACAAAGAGGAAATTCACTCAAACAAAACCCAATCACACATCCACTAGGACAGCACAGTTGAGATCCACAAGAATACAAGAACAATCCAAGGAAACAAGCACAAATGTAAGGTTCTTCCCACTCCTAAGGAGGTGAGGTCTTGATGACAGTCTTCTCCAAGAGGAGGTCTTGATATCCACTTTGGATCTTCTTGTAGGAGGTATTGATCTCCAAGAGGAGTGGTAGAAGGAGCAAAGCTCTATCAGTGTCTCACATATACTTTGCTAACCCTACAAAATGTCTTAGACCAAAAATATATAGCCAAAGGGAGGCAGGGCAACTTGGGAGGCAAGACATGGCATCCACGTCCGAAGCCTGGGAGGCCCATGCGCATGGGGTAAGTGAGGCCCGTGCGCATGGGGTCTAGAGGTCGTGCACACGGGGGTGTGAGTCTCGGTTACAGAAGCCTCCTAGGAGGTGCTGAGCAGATCATGCTGGGCTCCTCCTTCCTCATGGCCTTGGGGTCCTTCCCCTACTCCTTTGGGGTGTCCCTTAGCTGTTTGGTGGCGTTCTCTTTGTACCTAATGACACATAGCATGTTTTGGTGAGGTAGCATCCAAGTTCCATTCATATCCGTATCAATCTCTAGTAGGAGTGAGTTCACCTCGGTTTTGATGGCTCGTGCTCGAGCTCTTGTCATAGGTCCACGTGGTGCTTGTAGTAGAGTCCACAGGGAGGATGGAAGGATGCTCAGCATCACCACCTGTCATACATGGCCCACCTAACGTAAGATCTTTGTCCCCACGCGTCAGTAATTGAGGAGATAACGGCTAACTGCTTTGACCCGACAACAACAAGCTTTGTTTGCGCTTTTGCGAGAATGGGGCGAGTGGTGGTGGGGAAAAGTGAGCAATGTTAGTTACCCACAAAACAACATACTCCTTCATATTGCAGCTAGCATTAATAACCAAATGAAAAATCAGATGCCCTGCCAATCATTGTTCAGGAGAAAAGTGGTACTTTCTCTTGATTGCCAGTTTTTATAATTTTCAGGTTTGAAGTATAGAAGAGGTAAAAGAGGCAACTCGGAAGGCTGGCCTACTCAAAGGGAAAAAACAAACCAGTTAGAGAAAACATGAACTACAGAAAGGCTAGCCTACTTCTTGCTCTTAGCTCTATGTGTGAGCCATGTGATTTCTCGCTTGAACTCTCCTCTTCAAGTATATAATTTTGCGCGTACTGACTTGAAGATGAATTCATTTTCATTAGTCCAAATAGCCTAGGAGATAGGAATAATGATCCTCATAGAAAATATCATTTGCAGACATGATTTCAAATGCTGATTTTTTTATTTGCTGAAGGTCAAAAACCATATATTAAGTAGCACATACCTTTGTAAGAACACCCTTACAGAAATTCAAAAGTACAGCCAAATATTTGGGGATGCCAATTTTTCTTCCTCATGCATCCACCAGCGATGCTTTATGAGAAAAGCTCATTGCTACCTCTGGGCCCCAGCAGGGAAAACTTGTTGAATCCTAGGAGCTTGTAGAAGCAGCAGATGGGAACTCGCTAATGTAAATAAGGAGACGTCGACAACCGTGACCTGCGTAACAAATATCTGGCCTTGAGAAGAAAATGTTGTAGAGGGCATCCATAACGCCCTAGGTCTAGCTAGATGCCAAGGAGCACCATTAGATGAGGATGAGGTGAAGAGGAGTTATTCCATGCCGACAGTGGCGCCATTGCCTCACCACCTACGACTAGGGACTAAAATCCAAACTAAAAACCTCATCCTACCATCACCAGTCGAAAACGGCATGCTCCTCGCTCCCTCCCATCGCCGAAGCAGCGAACAGAGGGAGATGGGGCATGTGATCTTGCCAGGGAGGAGTGATGAGGTGTAACACCCTGGACACACCCGCCGGTGGTCGTTACTCCTGGCGGGATCTAGACTGGCCCCACATATCAATACTAGTCTTTTCTGCGCACTTTGTCCTCACTCGTGCGCACCCGGGAGCAACTTCCCGGTCGGTCACCCATCCTGACACTACTCCAAGCTGAGCACGCTTAACTTTGGAGTTCTGTCTGAATGGGCTCCCGGAAAAGAAGGAATTCCTTATTGATATGAGTAGTCTATCATCCCTATTAAGCCAGGCTATCACATACACCCCCACTCAGAGGAACCGACGTCCTCGTCGGGCCACAGGAACGTTCCCTCTTGGCACAAACGTCTGTGCTTCCAGTCCGGTACATGTGCCATGCCGGGTGCCACGACGGGTCACAAACGGCATGAACAACATGACCACGCACCTGTCCGCAACCATCCGTGTAACTGCGAGGGTCGGCTCTGATACCAACTTGTAACACCCTGGACACACCCGCCGGTGGTCGTTACTCCTAGCGGGATCTAGACTGGCCCCACATATCAATACTAGTCTTTTCTGTGCACTTTGTCCTCACTCGTGCGCACCCAGGAGCAACTTCCTGGTCGGTCACCCATCCTGACACTACTCCAAGCTGAACACGCTTAACTTTGGAGTTCTGTCTGAATGGGCTCCCGGAAAAGAAGGAATTCCTTATTGATATGAGTAGTCTATCATCCCTATTAAGCCAGGCTATCACATGAGGTCACCTACTATAGGTAGGGTCAAGGACCTATCATACGTGGTCCACCTAGGGTCCCACACCATCATTGGTAGGTCTCAAGACCACAGTCGCATCTGGATGCATGAAACAAGAAGTCCACTCGTCACTCGGTGACCAGTCTTCAATCGGCACGACTACCACCACTTGTACAGGGGAGGTGGAGGGGCAATGTAGGAGCTGCAACGGTTGAGGAATCCTAAGACATCCTTAATGTAGTCATAGATACCGTTACCTGTAATTGTTGTAGTTGTGGCGCTTTATACCTGTAATTGTTGTAGTTATGAACATTAAGTGATCCTGCGACATGGGAGCAATGGAGTTGCAGCTCACTCTATATAAGCCGCACTCCTCCTGTGCTGGAGTTAAGAAATCTCTGTAATCATACCCCTCAAGAAAAACCAAGCCTCAAGGAACGAGACATAGGGTTATTACCTCCACCGAGAGGGGCCTGAACTCGCTAAACACTAAGTGTTACACCTGTGCCATAGCTAGGCACTGCCCCTTTTTCGTACCCCTAGTACTCATTGTCAGGATCGTAGCCCCGACAAGGAGATCGATGACACCGCCACCCAAGCTCCTATTGTTTCACGGGAGAGTGGGGTTGAAGGGAAAAAAATCTAGGCTTCAAATGACTTATCTAATCTTAGATTTTTATCCTGGGTATCAACCCCTTAGGACAGTTGGACTAGGAAAAAAATAAGCGGTGTAGGCTGGAATAAACCGCACATCTGACAACTAGAATTGACGCTGGCATGAAATTTGACGGCCAAAATGACTGGGAACATGAGAGGGCTGAGAAAGGGCTTAGTCTTACTATCCTAAATTGTTCGTGTCAAAGGTGCCTAGTTTGAACACAAGTAGTTCCAACATGCAACTGAAAATGGGCACTGAAAAATAGACAATCTCTAGACTCCACACAACGTGTTGGGATCATTAGTTAGGTAAATGTTCTTTCTTTCCAACATTCCCCTAGTGTTGAGATGAAGCCAGAAGAAAACATTGTCCTTGTGTTGACAACAAGATTGCAAAATCCAGAAGTATCTCTGTCCTGCATGAGCCTCTTGTACATTCTGGATACAATGTATCCAAAGAGTGCATTATTAGGTCATCTATCTTTAGTAATGAACTTATGGTGTTCAGCCATTCAGTGTGCTAATAATAGCTCGCTCTGAACGCATATCCCTAACTACAACAACTAACTAGTTAATTACATGTGATGTGATGTACTGATGTGATAATACATGTGATGTGATGTGATGTGATAGAAATTTGCTGAATTTGGGGTTACAAATAGTGATACGAGTCCTGACCCACAGCCGCCAAGAGTTTGTCGTACATGCTCTGCGTACAAGAACACATACATATACTCTCTTTTTTATACTTGGGTAACCGATGTTTGCAACCATACACGACTGCCTAGGGACGTACTACACGCACGAATCTACTTACGCATTCTTTTTCTTTTCTTTTTTCCGGGTAGCCTACCAACTTAGATTATATGTGTACTTTTTTATAACCGTTATATGTGTACTTTAATACGTATACAGGTTTGTGGGTACGTAGCTAGGGAGAGGTATCTAACCATACATGAAACATCTCACACAATAAAACTAGCTGCCCACGGATACCTTTCACACAATAATACTACTAGATGTCATTGAAGCCTAGCTAAAGTGTTTATCCAATTTTTGACACGCAACCGCAGAAGCACTACCAATTCATATTAAAAGGGGGATAACGACTAGGGTCCCAAAGTAGAATGCAGATCAGTGCCGATGAACCGGTAGAAGGTTCACGCAAAGCATCCCCAAACTCAGCTTAAAAGGGAAATCAGGGAAGAGTAAGGAAAACGAAAAGAGCAAGTGGTGAAAAATGAGATCTTGATAAAAATGTCATGTTATTAATAATAAAAACGGCATGCTCTTAATCATAAAGTTGCCATTGTCTTGACTATAAGAAATGTCATGTTACTATGCTCTTAATAATTAAACTACCATCCTATTAATAGTAAAAATGCCAAGGTACTAATTATTAGAATTACATGCTCTTAATAAAAAAATTGCCATATAGAAATTGACATGCTGCATATAATAAAATATGCACATGGCAAGTTTGAAAAAAATCCCTTAAAAGGACTTTTTTTCTTTCAGTAATAGAAAGAATTCTAGATTTTTGGTTTTTTATTTTTAATAAAATTTAACTTCAAAAGATACATAAACAGGTTTAAGTACATGTGTGCACAAAACTTGCTTCAGTCCAAGTGGTAAAGGGTGCACACCTTCGTGCAGGCGGTCTCAAGTTTGGGAGAAAAAAGTGATCATTTGCCAGGAAACTCATCACAACGAACACCTTTAGTTGATCTACGTGTCGTTGGCCTTCCGCCGTGATTCGTGCAACGCCAGGGGAACCGTTCACCATGGCTAGGCTTCTAGCGAACGTTTGCTGGCTAGCTTTTTTACTATTTTATAATTCAATTCACACAAGGTTAGGTCAAAGGTGTGTGATTACTAGTGCATGAAATTAGTGATTGGGGCGACACCTTGTGGCGCCACTTAAGAGAAAGCAATGCGAACATTTTCATTTACAAAAATACATAGTGTCCTCGCCTCCATCTAAAATACATCTCAGGAAAAAAATCCTCACCACCATCCATAAAAAGGAGGTAAAATTTACCACCGCAACCTCCAGCTTTGCATAGCCCTCATTTAAAAAATACGTGGGACCCGAACCTCCATCTAAAAAGAAAAAACATTTCAAAAAACCATCACCTACATCTAAAATAATATATTCCAAAAGTTTTCTCACCACGGCCAACTAGCTTGCGCCACATGGCATAGCTGGTTGGCCGCCCATTTGGCGACGCTTAATGAGTTTAATTTGTGGGTACTAGTAATCGTGCACGTGCAATGCACGTCTTGTTAAATTTAATTTTTAGATATGCAAATCACGTCTTAACTATTATTACTTCCATCGTCCTCTCCTCTATCACCATGTTGCTCCACAACATATCGCACATCTTATCCTTGTCACATCCTCTCGCTTCTTTTCTACTACCTGCATTTCTACTTCCTTCGTCTTATAATGTAAGACGTTTTTTTGACACTATGCACTCATCTTCAAGTGAAAATTCACCTCACACTTTGGACAAGTAGTGACCTAAAACATCTTATATTATTTGCTTACAGAGGGAGTACATAATATGAAAATATTATAAGCGTACTATATAAATACACAGAGTATGTGAGGTAAACTCAACATTTAAAATAATCAAACTATACTTTATTAAGTTTCCCTAATTTTCCCCACCGGTAACATGCAAGCGATCCATCACATGAGCATCGGTGGTACCCCTCAGCAGCAGCGGTAGCTACCGAGGATAGCAGGCGACTGCCACGATGACAAGCGAGCATGAACATATGGCGTGATGTACTCCTCGATGACCCGCAACATCTCCTCGGCGCTGGTTCTCACGATCACCCAATAAAACTATAATGCACAAACATTCTGCATTTCAAGATAGATCTCATTTTGTCTATATGGATAACATAACTTCCATTTGCCGCTAGATGTCATCCATGTCAAGTCTTGAAGAACAAAAAAATAATACCAAGGTGACAAGAGTTGAAAAGAAAATATATCCACTTGTAGACTTATAGTAAGTAGATCATCACTTGTCACCTACATGACCAACCAAGCAATGGAATGTATGATAGTTTGGCGCAAACCAAATAATAAAAGGGTAGATAATCTTATTGAGTGTGCCTTCAGGTACCAACAATGTGGTTCCTTCTACACATCCACAGTACAAATCTATGCACAAAGTCTAGCTACAAACATTGTCCTAAAGCATTCTTTATCAGCAACAAGAAAACGAATTAGCTGATTTCTCGCCCATTGTACTAACTTTGCTAAAAAAAATTGGTTCCTTAAAAAGAAAATTAGATGAAAGACCAGTTCAATACCGTCCTCTTCGTTTTGATGCAGAGGCCGGGGGCTGCCCTCCTTTTCAAAAAAAAATACCGTCCTCTTGATCTAAGATCCAACAATATACTTCCAACAGAAAAGGATTGTCCGATCTAGTATGTACAAGAAACTACTTTGTCCACTGATTCTAAAGATTTGAACGTTCGATGTTGCACAACATCAATACCAGTTAGCTTCAGATTGAAATTCTCAGCAAGAGCCATACTGTTGTGTTGCACTGAACATTGAAAATTAAAAGCAACATCAAATGAAGAACACTACTCTATGGTGCATCCACATCAAATAAACATTTCAAATATTGGTGATATGGAAGATTAAGAAAGTGCGACATTCATCAGCAAGCCTAGAATATGTAAATATTGGTACCCTTTTTCTGTACCTATGGACGAGAGCAACCTCAAATCTTACCAATGCATTAAGGTCATCTTCCTGACAACAGAAACTAACCTGGCAAGCACAATTGTTAGGTGACGCCTCCAGGGCCAAATCATAGTTTCACTACTTCCCATAAAATTCCTAGTGAAGCAAGAAAAAAAATGCTTTTCAGATCTGCTAGTTGCAGCCTCAAATCCTACGGACAAATCTGTTTATAGTAAACAAAATTCATGTCAACAAAAGAAAAGATTACCCGAAACAAATGTGCACCTGACTTAATCTCTCTCAACATAACTGCAGTGCACATGTTTGTCTGTAGTAAATATCTTCCTTGCTGCATTTGTTTCAGGCTGGATCTCCTCGCTTCCAAAGGCACAAACAAGATTACTGCATGCAAAAGTACTGCAAAAAGAAGATTGATACAAGTTAATACAAGATTCTACTTTGCTTCATTGCGTTCTTTACAAAAACACTGTGGGCTGCCCCTTTTTTGGTGAGTGGACCAGGGTGCAAAATGAGATGCAATGAATATTTCATGTAATATGCTATTGGAAGTTAATAACATAGATTGGAAGTTAAGAACATAGCAAAGCAAAGCAAAGCTTGAAACAGTTCATGTAGGTGTGTTTATGTTTCCTACCAGTATATCAAGCAATACATTTGGCAAAATTATGCCTTGTACCATGACGACATCAGACAAAAGCTAATTAAATAGACCATATGAAAACTGCACCGAGTAACGCATCGCTTGTCTTTTGCATCAACATCTGAAGGTTGCCATGCTACGAAAACCAACAACTTTGCCCATAAAATGCAAACCAATCTAAAAATGTGCCTTGCATGCACATACTTCGGTAGAGCATTAACCATGTACTTCCTCCGTTCCTAAATATAAGTCCTTTTAGAGATTTCAATATGGACTACACACGGATGAATATAGACATATTTTAGAGTGTAGATACTCATTTTGCTCCGTATTAGTCTATATTGGAATATCTAAAAAGACTTACATTAAGGAACATAGGGAGTATCTCCATAGAAATCAAGCATGCCTGATGTAAGCAAAAAAGTCACTCAGCTCATATTTCGAAGTTATTAATAGCCACCTTCTATTCCTTCAAATGCGCCTTCTAGGAGAAGTAATACACAAGAATGAATAGATACAAGTCAAGAACTGAATCAAGCACGCAAGAATATGAGGTCTGCGTAATAATAAAGTTAACCTCACAACTAAATAAAAATACTGAATCCCCACAAAGAAAAATCAAAATTGAATGTCCCGCAGGTACGATTAGGCCAATCACAAGAAGTAAATAAAATCAAAGAAGATGGGACGTCATACATGGCATAACTTGTTCAGTGTGCCATCAGCCTGGACGAAGATTCGAGAAGCATTTCCAACTATTTGATATCAGGCTTAATATTTAGTTGAAATTTCACAAGCTCTCTCCATTATATGGTCACAGTCATCTTCCTACTTAAATTGACATGCAAACGAAAGATTAAAATGAGCTCAATAAATTCTGGGTATGAACATTAGAACTACCTATCAATCAGGATATACTTCAGTCATTGAATAATGCAAATATATATATAATCAAGATAGTTCAGGTAGTTGTAGCACTTAGTTACGTCCCACTATTCAAGCATCCAGAAAAAACCTGAGAATAGCTAACCTTAACGACGATTGGCGGTGTAGCTCGAGTGGGATACATTTGAATAGCTAAGCTTAACGACAATGTTAGACTTGGCTTCAATCAAAGAGTCTCTCAGGTTCTGGGCCGAAACCAAAGAGTCTCTCTTGGTCCTGCTCCGGAACCTACAAAAACACCATCAAAAAACTCTGTTAGAGCACGGCATGGCCACCAGACTGAATAGGATAAGTACTAACAACATATGCTACTCTGTTTCTATAGAATGAAAAAACGAATAGTTCACCTTCAGTTTTAGCAAGGATCGACGAATTGGGGACGAACCAATGGACTGGAAACTAAAGTCCAACAGCCAAGATAGTACAGTAAGTTTTCAAACAGATTTATATCCAATGAAACTCGACAGAAACTCACAAAAATAGAGGACTAAACTGTGTCCATGGGTTATAAAGAAAATTCAGAAGGTGGGGAGAGATAACTGAAAACGAATTGCATTTTTAGAATTTTGAGGATCTCTGCATGCCGACACCGCCATGGGCCACGACCTCATATCTGCGAACAAGATGCCCGTAGAGGAAATGGTTAAAATGCACACGTCGTCTGACATTTCACTGGAGCGCGACATCCAAAAAAGGCGAACTCCAGGGGAGGGGGAGGAATGGGAGGATGCGGACGTACTCGTGGCTGGCGAGGGAGATCTTATCCTTGTTGAAGACGGCGATGGTGAACTCGACTGACGGCATGGCGGTGCTGACCTTGGTCGGGGCTGCGACCATGGCGGCGACCGTGCGGTGGCTCGCACCCGCGCATGCGGGGTGGGATGTAGCCGTGGAGAAGGCGACGAAGGAGAATGAGCCGCCGGCGGCAGCTAGGGTTTCGGGATGGGCGAGGGTAGATGTCGCGGAGGAGGTGGGCTGTGGCAGTTGGGATGAGCATGCGCCGGCGGTCTCTCGTCAGGCATATGGCAGCCGCGAGGAGTGGTGCGTGGACGACGCGGCCAGGCGGCTGGAGCGTGGACGCGGCGATACGGCGGCGCGTGGAGAGGCACAGGTCAAGGCAAGCCGGCGGCGCGTGGGCCCGGTGGTCCAGCGGCGCGCGGAGAGGCACAGGTCGAGGCAGTCCGACGGACGGTGGCGCATGGAGATCGAGGCACAGGTGGAGGCGGTAGTTGGCGGCGAGGTTGTAGGGAAAGAGGTGGGGCGAGGCGTGGGGTGTGGCTGGCGGTGAGGCATGGGCAGCGGTTTTGGTTTTGTTCCTGCGTGATGAAAGAGGAGAGGATTAAGGTAATGGCATGGTGGGTAATTAATTAAACATAATGGCATGGTGGGTAATTAAAGTATAAAACGTGTTTGGTGTTTTGAAGCGATGTAGACCATCAGATTGAAGGTTTGGATGGATAGAATGATTTGGTTCTCCGCCCTCTCTTCCTTTTATGGGGGTAGTAGATAGAAATGTAAACGGCACCATTAGGCATCCTATCAATAGGGAGCCATTGGATTGCATCCGGTGCAACTGTTGGATAAGTTGCACCTTCCATTGAGAGATCCCAAAACATAAATTAATTAATGTTGATTACATGTGATTCACTGCCGAATTTCACCAAGCTGATTACTAGTCCTTTTTAATTTAGGTCTCTCTAGTAGTACATGTCTCTTTTATATAAATCAATGCTTCCTACATATAACAACTTCCTACAATCACGCTTATAAAATTCCAGTTCCCTTTAATTCCCACTCTTTTCTCTATCATATTATTTTTGATGAACTTCCACCATGCAAAAATTTGTTTCTGGGCTACTAAAATTTGCTTCCAGTATTTTGTCCAAGCAAAAACACAATACAACATAGTAAGAAATTTGTTATGTTTCCAATATGCCAAAAAAATGTTTCTATTGATAATTCACTTCCAATGCAACTAAGATTTTCCTCAATGTAAGAATTGTTTTTCCACGTGCTAGGCAATATTTGCTTCCCTCAGGAGGAAACTTATTTCTAGGTGGACATATCACATTAATTTGTTCTGTTACCACAAACAATGCTTCATTTGTACGTCATATTGGAACTAATGCTTCCAACACTACAAACTATGCTTTATAATCCATAGCAAAAAAATATCTCCAAACAAAGTCACATGATGTGCTTCCTTTATTATTCGCATATGCTTTCATATGTTATGTGATGTGGGCAGATCATGACCAAGTCATCAAAGAGCTAGGTTCTTGCTAGCACAAATATTAAACCACTACAGCAACCAAAGGAAGACATGGGCAAAACCATTATCTATGTTGGGAGGCTTCCGGTGCCTATTTTGGGAGAAATGCCACATCAGATTTCCGACTGCAACTTCCCACCTAAACTTAATTAATACTAGAATGCTCTAGCATGTTTTAAGGGATGAGTAAGATGGAGTGTGAAGTCAGTTTACATGCAAGACGAACGGTGTATCCTTGAGTCAAAAGTTATGCAAGTTCCCGTGCAAGATGTCCTGGAATTAATTACAATGCGGGCTGATCAACAAGTTTGCTCCTACTGTAGCTTGGGACTCATGAATAAGTCCATAATTTTGAGTTATTTTAACACCTAGCTAATATGTTCCTCTAGTATAAGTACTCCCCGACTATTCCATGTGAAGAGGGGGTGAGATTTTTGAGTTTATGTTTGTAGACAACCGGTGAGGTTGTATAGTGTTGTGGGCACTAGTTTCATTGAGTTTTAGCTCTTCTTTGTGGATTGAAGGGCTTGTACTAAATTCATATAGGATCTTTATGATTTTATCTAGGTTCACAAGTTCCATGGTTTGCATTGCGACCTTGTAAACAAGCTAGTTATCCGCTACAATAGATTTGAGTATTTTCCGCTATTCTTTGACACTTGAGTGAGACAATTGCTTCTTCTTATGAGTTGTTTGGTACCGTGAAAGATCATTCATGTGGCTCCCGCATCATCTTGGCATTGGAGCTATAGGTTGTTCATGGTGCTATTTTATCTCTCACTAATTTTGTTCTTGAGAAGCTTCCATGGGTTCGAGGAGGTCTTGTAGTGTTCATGGTGGCATGGAGGTGGGCACCTCATGGAGGAAGAACTGGCATTTCCCGTGTATGATCCTATCTTGCAGCCCGCCTATGTGTTGGCATTGGAGGATACATGAGAGTATGTGTTGAAGAAGGTGGAGAAGCGCCTATCAGTTATGGAGACCATCTTTGGTCGTAGAATCGACTCCCTCACCAAGGTACTCTGCCGAGATAGGCTTGCTACATGAGGTCGACATCGACAACTCCCTAAACAGTAGGTCCAATGTAAGAGGGGCATGCATAGCACATACACGTGTCCTCCGGTGATGTCCATATCTACTATGCCTCACCACCTTGGCGTGCTCGCCACGGCCAACGAGGTGCTATTTGGGCGCCATCATCTGATAGCAAGTAACAAGTAACCAAAGTAACAAGGCACAACAAAGTGGCATGATCCTTTTATTGCAAAGGACAAGCCATAAGTGCTTCTTATATTAAGCAAAGCGTTCTCGAGGACACATGGGAATTTCTTCTAGTCACCTTCATCATGTTTAGTTGATTCACATTCACTACTTTGATAAATTGTTATGTGGGTGGACCGGTGCTAAGGTGTTGTTCTTACTTGAACAAACAACCCTCTTATGATTACCCCCTCTCGCAAGCATCTACAATTACAAAAGAATAATTAAGATAAATCTAACCATAGTATGAAACATATGGATCCAAATAAGCCCCATACGAAATAGCGCATAAACTAGGGTTAAGCTTCTATCACTCTCGCAACCCATCATCTACTTACTACCCTACAATGCCTTACCCTAGGCCCAAGAATGGTAATGTGTCATGTAGTCCATGTTCACACGACACCACTAGAGGAAAAACATCATACACTTAATCAAAATATTGAATGAATACCAAGTTCACATGATAACTTATAACATGACTTCTCCCATGTCCTTAAGAACAAATGGAACTACTCACAATCATATTCATGTTCATGATCAGAGGAGTATAATATGTGATTAATAATTTGAACATATGATCTTCCACCAAATAAACCAACCAGCATCAACTACAAGATGTACTCAACACTACTAGCCACCCACAGGTACAAATCTCAACTTTTGAGACAAAGATTGAATACAAGAGATGAACTAGGGTTTGAGATGAGATGGTGCTTATGAATATGTTGATGGAGATGAGTCCTCCCACAATGAGAGGAACGTTGGTGATGATGAAGGCTTCGATTTCCCCCTCCCAGAGGGAAGTATCCCCTGCAGAGTCGCTCCACCGGAGAGTAAAAGTGCTCCTGCCCATGTTCTGCCTTGAGAGGGTGGTGCTTCATCTCGAAAGTCTTATTTTGATTTATTTTTCTTGGGAAAATGGCTTCATATAGGAGAAGGAGGGCCACGGAGTCCTTCTAGTGGGCTCACAAGCTCACATGGTGCACCTTAGGGGGCGCTGATGAGTGATATTTTTACACTCGTTTCACCTTTGTTTAAACCGAGATATTTCAATTAAAAAGAGATATTTGCTCCGATATTGGTACTAGACTAATGAATGCAAAGAATCCTCTATTTGATGTGTTTCCATAGGAAATGGGATAAAAAGGGAAGAAATCACGTGTGGAAATGGAATGGAAGGAGAATGGAGGAAGAAAGAATCAATAGGAGACGTATGCGCGAAGACAGCACAAAAGACAGTGTTCCATACGGGCGCGAGCACCCATATGAGCGCCCGTATGGTGTGAATTCCGAGGTAGATCATCCACCTAAACAACTTTCATTCAAGGGTCCCCATCAAAATGTTAACAGGGAGACGATCACAGAAGTCAAAACCTCTTCATCATCATCCCCATCCGCAAACCCTAGCCACCGCCATCTCCATAGCCATCTCCACCACCACCATAGTGCTCATCCATCCCCTTCATACTTGTAATTTGCATCGCACAAGGCATCCATTGTAAGACATATTTCAATCAATTAATCTCAAGATGTGTTCTTCAATGTTTTCTTCCTGCGATCTAATCTCCATGTGTAAGTAGTTCGGTAAGGTATGGGTTGAGGCATAAGCCTTCCAACCCGAGGTATTTGTTGAGGGGATCAATGGAAGATTTTGCCAGAACATGCCGTATGTGTGAAATAAATTTGTTCTGTGAATATGTCTCTTGTCTTATCTACGACCTTCATCCCTGCAGGTACCCAGGATCATGGAGATCGAGCACTGGTGAGGCTAGGAGCAAGGAGACCGTGAAGTGTTACACCGAACACCGGTGATAGTAAGGTTTAGTAGGGTAATATGGATCATATCCTTGGGGATAAGTGAGGTATAGTCATTAAATGCCCAAAGCTCTTGTCTGATTTCAACATCTTTATTATCGAGGCAACCCCACGCGACGGATAGGGCCTGTTATAGGACAACCGATTCTTGATGCAGGACTCGTGCCGATCAAGATGTTATTTGGACACATGCCCCACTTCCATCTGTAACAAGCACATCTTGGTGGGTGTGACTTCCAACGCACAAATTAATATATTATTTGATCCCAGCGCAAATACAAGGTTGTAAGCATAATACCTCATATCGTACCTCTTTTTATTATAAGTGTTTGAATCACTATTTGCTTGCTGATCCGGTCAAAAGCTGGATTTGACACTATAACAAAAGCTTGCTAGAGGCCATCACTTCAAGGGAATTTTCTGATCGAAATATGCCCTAGAGGAGATAATAAAGTTGTTATTATTATATTTCCTTATTCATGATAAAATTTTATTATTCATGCTAGAATTGTATTGACCGGAAAGTTAAATACATGTGTGAATACATAAACAAATATCGTGTCCCTAGTGAGCCTCTACTAGACTGGCTCGTTGATCAAAGATGGTTAATGTTTCCTAACCATATACACGAGTTTGTCATTTGATAATGGGGTCACATCATTGGGAGAATGATGTGATGGACAAGACCCAACCGTTAGCATAGCATACGATCGTTCAGTTTATTGCTACTGCTTTCTTAATGTCAAATACATGTTTCTTCGACCATGAGATCATGAAACTCCCGGATACCGGAGGAATACCTTGTGTGCTATCAAATTTCACAAAAAGATGCTCTACAAGTATCACTGAAGGTGTCTGTTGAGTTGGCGTGAATCGAGATTGGGATTTGTCACTACATGTAACGGAGAGGTATCTCTGGGCCCTCTCGGTAATACAACATCACAAGAAGCTTGCAAGAAAAGTGACTAAGAAGTTAGCTACAAGATGATGTATTATGGAACGAGTAAAGAGACTTGCCGGTAACGAGATTGCACTAGGTATACATATACCGACGATCGAATCTCAGGCAAGTAACATACCGACTGACAAAGGGAATTACGTATGTTGTCATAAAGGTTCAACCGATAAAAGATCTTCATGGAATATGTAGGAATCAATATGGGCATCCAGGTCACACTATTGGTTATTGACCAGAGAGGTATCTCAGTCATGACTATATAATTCCCGACCCGCAGGGTCGCACGCTTAACGTTCATTGACGCTAGAGTAGTATTGGAATATTTTATGAGTGGTAACCAAATGTTGTTCGAAGTCCCGGATGAGTTCCCGGACATCATGAGGAGTCTCGGAATGGTCGAGAGGTAAAGATTTATATATGGGAAGTCATATTTTGGGTTTCGGAAAAAGGTGTAGTTTTTTCGGTATTATACCGGGAAGCTTCCAAAAGGTTCCAGAGGATTTTGGAGGGGTCCGAAAGTCCACAAATGGGCCTACCACGACTCAAGGGCTATCATGGGCTGCGGGGAAGCGCCCTGACCTTATTGGGCTAGGCTCACCAAGTCCTCAAAAGCCCATGTGGCTAGGGAAGGCAAAAAAGGAAGGAGTCCTAGTAGGAATAGGATTGGACTTGGAGTCCAAGTCCTCTCCCCCTTAGCTGCGCCCTAGGGCCTGGAGGGGTTGTTTCCCACGCCCCTCCACTTATATATAGAGGGGAGGGGCGCCCAAGAGGACACACCAAGCCCTTGGCGCCCCTCTCTCTCCCGTTACTCTGTAGTTCCACCGCCTCATCCCAGCGACCTCTTAACGAAGCGTTGTCTGTGCTCCACCACCACCATCACCACCACGCCGTTGTGTTGGTTGTAATACCACCTACTTCTCTTCTCCCGCTTGGTGGATCAAGAAGGAGGAGACGTCATCGAGCCGCACGTATGCTAAACTCGGAGGTGTCGTCCGCTCGGAATTAGATCGGTTGGATCGTGATCAGATCGCGAAGAGTACGACTATATCAACCGCGTTGATAAACGCCTCCGCTTAGCAATCTACAAGGATATGTAGATTCTCTCCCCCTCTCATAGCTATGCATCTCCATGGATTGATCTTGTGTGTGCGTAGAATTTTTTTGTTTTCCATGCAACGTTCCCAACAGTGGCATCATGAGCCAGGTCTGTGCGTAGATGATATGCACGAGTAGAACACAAAGGAGTTGTGGACAGTGATGGTCATACATCTTACTACCAGTGTCTTATTTTGATTTGGCATTACTGTGGGATGAAGCGGCCCAGACCAACCTTACATGTCCACACAGATGAGATCGGTTCCACACTAGTACAACGAGGTGCTATACAAACGGTTTTTAACCCCTTTCCGCGATAGCATTTGGAATCGTCGCCTATTGGGTGTGGGCGATAGGGAGGGTCCTTCCCACACAACCCAGAAACCGTTGGGGATATGCCCTCCTGGCACACACGCTCGGCAAAATGAGATCGTGTGCGACCAGCGAGCGATCAAATACGGTTATATGTACAGTAGTGCTCAAAAAATACAATTGTACAGGCGAAATCATTTCGGGTTGTAAGTAGATCCCACACAATCAGTCCCCGCTAAACGATTTTGTTCGTATATACATCCCACACAGTTGCTCCAAGGAAAACGTTTCTCTTCGCAGGTACATCACACACAATTTTCCTCATTAAATCGTTTGTGATAGTGTTACCATTGCACACGGTATTAACAATTTTATCATTTGCATTACTGAATGCATCACACACCGTGCGTAGAAGAAACTGTGTGGCAAAGGCTTTACATCACACACATTTTTTATGTGGTAAACGTTTGAGCCAGGTGGCCTAATGCAAACAGTTTTCAAGAGGATGTCATGTGCGATTGTTCACTAATCCAACACGGTTTATTCCTAGAAACTATGTGTGTTGCTGTTTCTCCCAAGATGTGATTCTATCTCCATCACATGATGAATTCATGATTGAGGCACAATCGCATTTCGAGCCCATAGCAAGGTGGATATCATTACAACATACCATGTACTGAATAGATGAGAATACAATATAAAGGCTTACACTCGCCACAAGCTACAACATAAATACAATAGTTCATCAATACATAGCAATCATCATATAGAAGAGCAGTATCCGACTACGGATGAAAACAAATGAAAAAGAGGAACAACATCCACCCTACTATTCCCAGGCTCTCCCGACCCGGAACCTATCCCTTGATCGAAGAAGAAGAACTCCAAAAGCAATAAGCATTGCTCTCATGTTAGATCATCGCGTTACCTGTACCTGCAACTGTTGTTGTAGTAAACTGTGAGCCACGAGGACTCAGCAATCCCATTACCATGGGTATCAAGACTACACTACTAGAAAAAAGGTTGTTAGTGGCGCACCTGGTTTTGCTATTAATGGCACACTATAGGTGCGCCACTATTAACACACCACTAGTAACAAATAGTAATGGTGCACTTCTGGTGCGCCATTAGTATCCCAGATAATAGTGGTGCACCACACTATGTCCAACAGTGCACCATTACTATGCCTCCTAGGGGGCCATATTTACCTTCATGTATGCCCCCAAGTGCGGCATTACTATGCCCCATAATGTGCCACTGGTATTTAGCCCTGGTGCGCCACTAATGCTCAATATGGTGTGCCACTACTATGAATATTAGGAATTATTATTTTTTGCTTTTCTGGTATTTGCACAGGTTACAAAATATCTGGTATTTGCATAGGTTACAAAGTACACGTTACACAGCACAGAATATAAACATCACACAATAGAATTCATCATATTAGTCTCCAAATTCGAAATAGCGAACAAAGTTCAAACATTAGCCAAGTTTAGGTCTCGAGACATTAGCAAAGTTCATCATATATATTAGCCGAGTTTGTCGACACATTACAAAGTCAATATCGATCATCTAAACTACCATCACATAGAAGAGAGCTGCGGTCACGATGAGCATCATCACGATGAAACTGGTCTTCATCCGGTTCCTCCTCCGCTCCCACCTCTCTCCCGCTAGATAGCGCGCGTATCTACCTTCCTCCTCCGCCCTAGTGGTGTACCCTTTGTAACTGTTACCGCTGAAACGGTGAACCTGTCTCTGACACTCCTCCCAGTCTTCGTAGACTCCGGGAACCTTACCCTTGTACACGACATAAGACGGCATCTCTATGCACTAGAACAAAATGTTAGTAGCAATTCACAGACAATATATAAGCAAAATATAAGTATGCAACAAAAGGATCGGAAGAGAAAAGCAACACATTAATAGCACGATTCATGGTCCTACTAATAAATAGCATCGATTACATATAAGTTGAGCGACTACCCAAACTAAAGAGACATACAAGTTCATTAAAGTTTAATTACAACATGAGCTAATCGATATTTCAGAACTACATAGCATCATTACTTTCGACTCGACTCAGGCACCGGAGCGTGGATGAAGCCGTCGTCTTTCGTGCTGGTCATGAAATCGCGATCGTTGTCAGCCTGCATTTGTAGCGTTGTTTCTATTTCACTGTTGGACGGTTGATATTTGAGGTAGAACTGCCCCGAGGTACAAAGGACATCTTGATGGATGATTTTCTCAAACTCCGACTGGATGCGAAAGAATTCTTGTCTGATGTCCGCGTCCTGGATTGTCGACAAGCTTGTGGCCCAACTTTGAGATTAGTTGGTAGCAGAAGGTGATTATGGTCCCGTACGATCGCCCGCATGTGATGAAGGGCGTAGTAGGAATCCTTCTGACCACCAGGCGGCTGCTTGACGCAGGCGAACGTCGTTACGTGGGTGAACACGTTCTTGCCGTACCTACAAATTGGCCTCCTGAAGGTGCCTCCAGATTTGGCATAGCCGGGGAGAGCATCATCAAGAACTTTCTTGATATTTGTGTAGTCTTTCTTCGACTAACAGTCTGAGTCGACATACGTGGCCATGGAATATTTTGGGCTTAAGAGGATGAGTGTGCAATGTGTGTCACTGCACAAAACACAGAATGTTAGAAAAAAAAGAACGATCGAAATCTAAGAAATCATATGTTACGGGGCGGTGAGGGGATGACTTACTCGGGAAAGTAAGGCATGAGGAAGTTATCCTTATCTGGGTTCGCCAGAATGATGCCTTCGAGGTATGAACTCGCGACTTGTCGGTCCCCAGCATTGCCCAAGATCTTGGCATGCATGTAGAAGGGGTCGACTATCACGATGTCCGGGGTCTTGTCTCTAATGATCCGCATCTCCATACTGAGCGAAAATAGCCGAATGAAGGTGTAGTGCAGCGGATGAAGGTTAAACATAGCGAAGATGTCATCAAACCGCAGGACGATCATACCCCCGATGGTGCTATCGACAAAGCCCATGCCCTCTAGCACCTTGGCCATGAAAACCGGGTATACCACATCATTCTCGGAGAGACGCCGCTTCTCCATAGAAAGAACAATGTCATGAAGACTCTGCATAGCACCGGTTGCAGCATTGAGCAGATTAGTCGGTAGCATCGGCCTACCCGCCACATGCACCCTCCTCGAGATATCCTTAGGTGAAGGTGGCCCGTCCTTAGCAGGGATCGTACTCGGTGCCGGCTGGCTCGCACCCTTGTTATTTTTCTTTTCCGTCCCTTCTTCTTCTGTTGTAA
Organism: Triticum dicoccoides; assembly: GCF_002162155.2. NCBI lineage: Eukaryota > Viridiplantae > Streptophyta > Magnoliopsida > Poales > Poaceae > Triticum > Triticum dicoccoides. Next base: position 269,317,952 of record NC_041388.1, read on the forward strand.
TGGGATCGAGTTCTGCTCAGAGACCACCTTCTTGAGTGTGTTGGGGCTGATAATATTTCGCACCTCCGCTATCTAAGGCTTGGTGAAGGCGGCAGCTGGAGGCGTCTCCTGAGAACTGAACGCCAGACGATGCCTATTGCAATTGGGTTTCTCCACGGTACGAGCTAGATCACGATCGTCTTTTGCAGGGTTGGGTTCTTGAGAAGGAGGCCCCAATAATTCGTCACCGTACCCATGTTCGTTGAAGTACTTATCAACGTTGGTAAATGTACCGTCGTCATCGTCCGGATCCTGTGCCATATGCATGTCCGGATCAGCTGACGGCGGTAGCATTGCGGCGGTCTGGCCATGGCTTGGCGCTGGCACGACTGGCGGTGTTGTCTGTGGGGTGGTTTCCCCCGCCCCCAAACGAATCTGGCTCTTCGTCCAAAGCATGGACCAGCTTATGCAGGCGCTGAGGGTCATCACATCACCTTCGTCGGCCCCAAGGGGTCGATACGGAGGTAACATGTCGTCGCAGCCCCGCAGCACCCGAACTAGTTGAACCCTATACACGGTGGGTGGCATCGGATTACCATGGAACACGCGGTTGCCCGGTTGAACGATTCTGGCCTTGGCGACATCAATCAACTCATCGCCCACGAAGTGCAGGAGAGTGCATGGAATGTCGGCGGCGCCCTGCAAAAACATGTAGGGCGTTAGGGATGCTCAAGCAAAGGCAAGGAGATGAAGTCATCAGCCAAGAGGCTTAGTTACCGTGATGGCGTTGAGCTCGGCTAATGTCAAGGCATCGGCAACGGCGGGCGTGCAAGTGACAGAGGGGCCGCTTGCTGCCGAGGTGACGGCCGACATATTCTTCCCACACCCTGGTGCATTAAGCTCCAATGCCGGGCCAACGCCGGAGACACAAACGCCGCCTCCGCCGGAGACACCAATGGTGTCGGCGCGTTGTGCGAGTTTTTTCCCGGGAATCAGGGGCGGCCCCTGTTGGCCACCCGCAATCCACCCCCGCAGCCCCTCAAGCAATATAGGCATAATGGCGGTGATCGTCGCTCCCACTTGGTCTCGCACTTGCTCTTCGACTATCTCCGGAATCCGCACCACTTGTGCCTTGAGTTCTTGAACCTCGTGCTCCTGGCTTTCCGAGCTGGTCTTTCTCTCCTTTCGCCCAGCAGTATAGTATTCCGACCATTTCGTGAACAAGCCTTTGCCGGCCACACGACGAGCCAATGATGGCTTACTGAACTTATCCTTGTGTTTCATTACGTTCAACGCCCTATTTAAAGTGGTGTCCCAAGGGGAGCTCCGAGACGACCCCGCGCTACTGCTTTCAGTGTCCTGCGGAAGGAACATGAACCATTTAGAAATTTGGCTTCATTAATTAGAATGCAACCATATGGAGCTAATTACGCGGGGGTGTATTCCTTACCAAAACAAGCTCAAGCGCCTTGGTCTTCGGATCCGTGGTAAGCTCCTTTGTTACCAGGTCCACCTTGTACCGGGCCCTGACATAGTTCCTGGTCTGCTTGTCACGGTATTTATCGAAGAGGGGCGGTAGGCCTTGCTCGGCACGCTCCGCATCCTCCTTGTCCCATATAGGTTCCGCCACTCTGTAACCGTTGGGACCGAGTTTGTGGACCCCTAAGTTCAAGTCCCGCATATCTTTCCCCCACTGACTTGATTCCACAGATGCGTTGCTCTCGCACTTGATCTTGAACTCCAGGTAGTCAGCTTCACTGATTGAAGGATTTGTCTCCTTGATCTTCTCATAACTATCACCTCTTAGAATCCTTCTCTTCACCGCGGCTCTCCAAGTAGCCAGGGCCGTGCTCATCTTCATGAGGGCGGCATTGTTCACTTTATTCCCTGAGAGGCGTGTGTTTGCGAAGTCACCGGGGAACTTGTATCGTTCGTGCAGCTTCGTGAAGAGGAGGTTGCGCAAATTACCTCGGTCACGATGCCTTAGGTTCTCGGTGTTGATCGAGCTAGTGCTCCGGAGAATGCACCCGAGTTGTCCCCCGTACCCACTGACTAATTCTTTGGGCGCCGTTGGATGCCCACTGGAGGACACTTCAGTAAATTCCTCCTTGACGGTGCCGAGCACGTTCGGGCGCCGGTCCTTCCATTGCCTCTTCGGTTGGCTGCCATCTGTGCGTGCGCTGCCATCATCAGTGGTGGCATCCTCGGCGGCACCATCAGTGGTGTCATCCCCGACGCCACTAGGGGTTGTGTAGTCGGGATCGGTGTCTTCCGCGGCGTCCTCAAAGCGGTGAGGTTCTTCCTCCATCTCCTGGGACAGCTCCCAGAATGCCTTGCCCGAACCATCGGCCTCATCGTTGTTGGCCATGTTCGCTCTAAATAGGAAAAAAGGCTACTAGAGTTATTTCTTAAATGCAGTCTAGGAAAAACTAAATCCACAAGTCAATATATCAAGACCCATCGCATCTTCATAGACTCGATGGGGCCTCAAATGCCCTTCCTCATCTACAACTAGTTGTCCGCCTCAATCGATGGGTTTTCTCACATTTTTTTGATTCAAACTAGATTTTGATGGCTAGCATTGGGAAGTTCCAGTCTACTAGTAGAGGGGGAAACATGAGGAGCATCTTGTAGGTTTGCTTGCTCCGGTGGGACGGGATGGAGGATATAGCGGTAGCAACTCAAAGCAGTAGCAGTAGCACCCCTATATCGTACATAGATTTATTTTTTGCCTTGCTGCTCTTACTAGTTTTAGCTTATCAAAGTGGATGTATGTATCACATGTTTCTAAAACTAGATTTGTATTGTTGGTAGGTTATTTTGTGTATGTGATCTAAAATAAATACAAAATATCGGCTGATTCTACTGTAATGCATTATTAGTCTCAAAACTTCCAGTTATGTTTGCAATATTAACAGGAGTACACTACTAGAGTTAACAAATTGGGTATCTTCTAGGTCAGACTATAAATGTTGATCAATTTTTGTTTTGGTTGAGAATCGGGCACCTTCTAGGTCAAGAAAATTGGGCATGACCTTTGCTAATTTTCTTGACCTAGGAGTGCCCCATTCTCAACTGAAACGGAAATTAATCAACATTGCAGGAGAAAGGGGTCATTTCAGAAGATCACAAGTAGCAGCAGCATCACAAGTTGGCAAAATCACAAGTAGCAGAAGCATCACAAGTAGTACAGCAGCAGCAGCATCACAAGTAGTATAGCAACAGCAGTGAATACAATTATTATATGAAGTTTCTGAATTTATATGCAAGTTTCTGCAATTTATGGAAGTTTCCGAATTTTATATGAAAGTTTCTGAAATTATATGAAAGTTTATGAAAGGAGAGAAAGGAGAGGAAGTACCCTAGAAATTTATGAAAGTGTCCAGTACGCTAAACTCCAACTCCAGTACCAGAGGAAATGGGCAGTAGATGGGCAGCACTAGACCACCTACAACAGATGCAACAAATTACTCCTAGAATATCTTCAGTTAATTCAGTAAATTACTCCTAGAATATATATCTTTAGTTAATTCAGTAAATTAATCTTAAATATATATCTTCAGTTAATTCAGTAAATTACTCCAGTTAAGTTAAATTACTCCAACTCCTATTTGCAAGATCACAAGTACAACAAGCAGCACTCTACTTCTATTTGCAACATCACAGCTGCTCTGGGTACAAGAACAAGCAGTACTAACCAGCTGCTCCTTGGAGTGCAGATGCAGCTCCAGCTCCTTGACGTGCAGATGCAGCTCTAGCTCCCTGGAACCAACAAACAAAATTGTTCAACCAAGATTTCCAGGCGAGCCAAGAATTACAAAGAGACAAGAGCCAAGAATTACAAAGACACAAGAGCCAAGAATTGTAGAGGAGTGATCACGCTTCACCTAAATAGCAAATGTTGCTAGTTTTTGTTTGATTTGAGCAAACAACAACAATGATTTGAGCAAACAGCAAATGCCTAATGTTGCTACTTGCTCACCTATCACTACTCTCAGAATTAATCTTTGCAACATACAACCACAATCTCAACATGGAGTATGAGTAAATAAACCTATGAATAGTGCAAACATATGACCACAATATGATGAGCAAACAGTGAGCAAGTAATCAAGAAAGTAAACAATGAACCTTGGATCTTCAAGTAAACAGATCAAGCAAGCATTCGTATCACTTAAGCAAGCAAGTAAACAGTAAGGAAATCTAGACATAAAAACAATTATTTATGTGCTGCCCACTAGAACAGGATCAAGAATCCAACAACAATTGCCCCTAGCTGCAACTAGATCAAGAAATCATACAAAAACACTAATTCCATCAGAGGCAAAAGTACAGACACTAGTACACCAGATGCTAGAATCAAGAAGAGACGGGGAAGGAGGGAGATAGCTTACGGGCTGACGCCTGTGGACTGTGGCGGCGCTGATGGCGAGGAGTGAGATCTCGTCGACCTTGGGGTGAAAGACGGCGAGTTGTGGCCAGAAGCCAAGGTTGAGGCGTCGGAGCTGGTTCGGGGCGGGGCGGAGCCGAGTCCGAACCCGCGCTGGATCTGCATGTGGCTGCCCGGCTCATACAGCGCTGGTGTCTCCCTGTGGCCGACGGCCGATGTGCAGAGGTGGTTGTCCGGGATGGGCCGATGGAGGCGAGGCTTTCTGGGCTCTGCGAGAGAGGAGAGGGCGGAGAGGGCGAGGGGAAGTGCGAGGGGGCAAGTGGGGAGGGGCCCGAGGAGGCAGGGCGGCGGCAATGGAGCGGGCGCGGGCGGACGGCGGCGTGCTCCCACGGGGCTCATCGGGTTAGGTGTGGGGCGAGGTGGATCTGGCGAGGGAGGGAGAGAGTCCAGAGGGAGAGGGGGAGGGGAGCAAGTGGAGTGGGGGAGTGTTAGCAATGGCGCACCTTTTAGGGGTGCGCCATAAACATACACATACCAATGGCGCACCTTTTAGGGGTGCGCCATAAGCACCCTGATAGCAATGGCGCACCTTCCACTGGTGCGCCATTACTAACTTTTTTTGGATTTTTAGTTGCATGTAATAATTTTTTAGAAAATGACCATAAATTTTAAAATGTTATGATATAAGTAGTTATTACTAATTTTCAAATACTTGCGTTGCAAAACATTTCTGAATTGGTAAAACATTTATGAATATGAAAAATATTCATGAATTCAAAAAGTGCTCATGAATTTTAAAAATATTCATGAGTTCAAAGAATATTAACAAATTCAATACTTTTTGTGGGTTAGAAAAATGTTTGCATTTTCAAAAAATGTTTGCAAATTTAAGCAGGAAAAGGAACACTGAAAAATAAAATACCAGAATAAACATAAATAAAATCAATGGCGCACCTCCTAGGGGTGCGCCATAAATACCTTGATAGCAATGGCGCACCTTCTCCTGGTGTGCCATTACTAACTTTTTTTATTTTACCAGAATAAACATAAATAAAAACAATTAAAATACTAGAATAAAACATTAATCCCCACTGTTTTGAACAAAAGAGGTTACTGGATAGAGGACTTGAACAGAAGAAATGCCATTTCCATATGTCGAAATACAATCGAGAAATGAAGACTACAATTTAAACCATTGTGCAAAGATTTAGAATTAGATCGATGACATGGTTGAAATCAAGTGATACATGTAATAATTTAGTTGCATGTAATAATTGAGCTTGCCACTGACACACACACACGCGCGCGCGCGCGCGTGGCCGGCACATCGTGATTCGATCTTAGCTATATTTTCACAATCTTCTTGCCCTTCTTTTTCGCAAATGGAGTTCTTCTCTTGAACGGACGTCCTTTAGGTAGGGTGGTCCTGCTTCTTCTTGTGGTGTATGGTACTTCATCGTCATCGTCATGTTCCATCTTCGGGTCACCGTACTTGTCGAAGTCTTGCTCATTGGCGACTCCATCCATTCCGATGATCTTCCTTTTGCCTCTCCTCACGACAACACGACTGGGCTTTGACGGGTCGGTAATGAAGAAGCATTGGTCCACTTGGGAAGCCAGTACCCATGGCTCATTTTTTGTGGTGACGTTTGCGCCCATGGTCTTGGATTTGGCTTCGGGTATAACCATGGTGATGAAATACCGGTCTTCTTTTAGGATGCTCTTGGCCCATCTGACACGAAACATCGGGACCTTCTCTCCAGCGTAGCTCAGCTCCCAGATCTCCTCGATCCTTCCGTCGTATTTGTCCTTGTCGTTACCGGTGTAGGATTCCATCGTTACCCAGGAGTTCTAATAATCATCGCTCTTCATGTCCTTTTCCTCGGTGTAGAATGTGTAGCCGTTGATATCGTACGCCTCATAGGTCATCAGGTTGTGCTCGGCGCCTTGTGACAAGGCGAATATGAGTTTTTCTTCCGCGGAAGAATCCTCATGTAAAGGGTACGACAGAAGCTTCTCCTTGAATCAACGTGTGAAACATGAGTTGTGATCTTTGATTATATCTCTGTCCGTCCTCTGTTGGCCTCGGTCATTGTACGTCTTCTCAATAAAGGTTTTGTGCTCTACCACCCAAGGATCGACCATGTCTATGTGTTGTAGCGCGACTAGGTTTGCTCTTTCAAAGTCGGCGAGTCGACCCTTCAAGTCGACATGCATTTCACGGTGACCCTCGCGGTGACCCCATCCAGCGAGCCTGCCGAGGTGCCTGTTGAGGGCAGACCAACGGGGTTCTCAATGCCTAGATAATTCGTGCAGTAGGAGATGCACTCTTCGGTCAGAAAGCCCTTGGCTATGCTTCCCTCTGGACGTGACATGTTGCGAACGTATCCTTTGATGACACCATTCATCCTTTCGAACGGCATCATGCTGTGTAGGAACGTCGGCCCGAGTTGGATGATATCCTCCATGATATGGAACAGCAGATGCACCATAACGTCGAATAATGCGGGCGGGAAGTACATCTCAAGCTCATATAGTATCACCACGATCTCTTCCTGTAGCCTTCTGAGTTGCCTCACGCCAACCGACTTCCGAGAGATGACGTCGAAAAAGTTGCATAGGCCAAATAGCATTTCACGGATGTGTGCGTCCATGATCCCACGGATTGCAACTGGAAGTATCTGCGTCATCAGCACGTGACAGTCGTGATACTTCATCCCGCTGAACTTCTGCTTCGCTGAGTCTAGGTATCTGCTTATCTTCCCCGCGTAACCGTAAGGAAGTTTTACTCCTACGAGGCAGGTGAAAAACTGCTCTATCTCCTCCTGGCATAGAGTGAAGCACGCGGGAGGGCAGTAATTTCCGATCTTCTTGGCCTTTTTGCCTTTGCGACGACTTTCCGTGTCCTTCGCCTCATCATCATCATCATCATTAGCGTGAAGCTCCTCCCTGATGCCCATTGATTTTAAGTCTGCCCTTGCTTTTGGCCCATCTTTGGTCCCCTCTGGCATGTTGAGCAGGGTACCAAGCAGACTCTCGCACACGTTCTTTGTGATATGCATGACATCAAGGCTGTGAGGCACACGGAGGATCTTCCAGTACGGCAAGTCCCAGAAAACAGACCTCGTTTTCCACACCTTCAGCAGCGGCTCTGGCACCTTTCGCTTCTTTCCCGGCGGTGGGCACTCTTTCCAATTTTTCAACAGCTCGTCTATTTCCTCGCCGCTCCTCGTACACGGGGGTCTTCGGGGTTCGCTTTCACCATCAAACAGATCCTTGTGTTTTCTCCATGAGTCATTGTCGCGAAGCCACCTTCGATGTCCCATGAACATGGTTTTTGAAGTCCCGGGATCTCTATCTAGCTGGCGATACATTGTGTCATCCATGCACCTGACGCATGCAGAAAATCCGTGGACCACCTGCCCCACGACATATCCGTAACCGAGATAGTCGTGCATCGTCGTGAGCAGTGCGGCTCTCATAGGGAAATATTCTTTCTCCGGGGCGTCCCTTGTACTAGCTAGCATTTTCCGCAGCGTGTCTAGCTCCTCTTTCAGCAGCCCCAAATACAGATTGATGTTGTTCCCTAGTTGTTTCGGCCCTTCAATTAGCATACTCATGTGAATGTACTTCCTCTTCATGCACAACTAGGGGGAAGGTTGTACATCCACACAAACACAGGCCAGGTGCTATGTGTGCTTCTCTGGCTGCCAAACGGATTGACTCCATCGGTGCTCGCACCCAGCACGATGTTCCTTGGATCGTCCCCAAATTCTGGGTGTTCGAAGTTCAACGCTTGCCACTGGCTCGCATCCTTAGGGTAACTCAGCATCTTGTCTTTTTTATTTATCTCTGGATAATTTCTGTCATCTTCTCGCTTCTTTTCCTCCCTATCCGCATGCCAACGCAGGAGCTTTGCTAGCTTAGGGTCCGCGAAATACCGCTGCAGACGAGGAGTGATCGGAAAGTACCACACCACTTTTCGAGGAGCTTTCTTCCTCTTCTTGTATCGAGTGACGCCGCACACCGGACATATGGTAGACTCCGCGTGCTCGTCCTGATAAATGATGCAATTGTTCATGCACACATGGTATTTCACGTGCGGTAAATTCAGAGGACACACGATTTTCTTCGCCTCCTCAAAACTGTTTGGGCACTTGTTCCCCTTGGAAAGATGTTCGTGCCAGAATGACATATTCTCGTCGAAGCATGCGTCGGTTATTTTGTGTTTTACCTTCATCTCCAGAGCCATGAGCGTTACTTTCGGGCGGGTATCCTCGGGCATGCATCCTTCATACAATGGAGTAACCGCGTCTATCTCCAGTTGATCCAGCTTGGCTTTCTCTCGGGTGGCAGCTCTTGCGTTACCTGTCTGCTTGAGAAGCAGCTCTTGAATATGAGGGTCCTGCACCCAGCCCATCGATGGTCCATCGTCGTCTGCTCCAGCATCTTCATCTTCATGATCATGCCCTTCGTCTTGATCTTCCTCATCATCATGTCCGGCATCTTCTACATGATGACTGTGTCCTGCATCTACTTCGTGATCATGTCCTGGAGATTCTTCGTCTTCTCGCCTGCCCTCACCACGGTTGTCTTGCTGCCCTTCCTTATTTCTTGCCCGACCCCCATGGACGACTTCATAATCATGTTCATCACCTTGCCACCGATAGCCATCCATGAAACCATGCAAGAGCAGGTGGTCCCGCACCTGTCCTGAATCCGGGTCCATAAGGCTCTTCAGCTTGCATCTTCGACACGGATATCATATCTCTATCTCATTCTTTTGAAGCATCTCGGCCTCCGCGGAGCTCAGAAACCTATTCACGATGCCTTCGGTCATCGTGCGGACCATGGTCGCATGCGGGGTAGGGCAAAACGATATTTTAGAACCAAAAAAATTTGGCATGACTTTGCCTAAAAATAGGACCAAAAAGAATGCACAGTGCCAAATTCTCGCCAAAACAGAAATGAATCAACATTCCGGCAAAATATTGGCAACTATCGCATTTCAAATACTGATACCTGCAAACACAAACATATGCAACACCACAAACATACATATATCTAGGCCATAAAAAGTGTGTACATTGTTGGAGGGAGAAAAAAGTAGATCTAGAACATAAAGAAAGCTTTCCCCTTACTTACCAATCAAAAAAGGAAATTTAACCACTTAATTTGGGTGAATCTATGGTGCAAATGAGGTGAGGAGGAGGAGGCAGCCAAGACCAAGCTTGGTAGAGGTGGAGAGAATGAAGTGGGGAAAGTGAGTGTGGTAGGTGGTGTCCAAAATATCTAGTTGCTCCCAGGTTACCAATGGCGCACCACCTAAGAATGTGCCATTAGTAACCAGGGTTACTAATGGCGCACCTGGTGTGTGGTGCGCCATTACTAGTTTTGCAAAAAAGATATAAAAAATTGTTAGCAGTGGCGCACCAGGGGATAGTGTGCCATGATAACTAGTAATGGCGCACTATCCCCTGGTGCGCCACTGCTAACAATTTTTTTATATATTTTTTTCAAAACTAGTAATGTCGCACCACACACCAGGTGCGCCATTAGTAATGTGGCGAATAATGGCGTACCTGTATCTGGTGTGCCACTACTATATAGCAGTGGCGCACCACATACATGGTGCGCCATTAATGTCCATATTAGCTATAGCCGTTTTCCTAGTAGTGCTAGCAAAGCTTAATGGGTATGGAATGGATAAATGGTGAGGTTGCAGCAAGCGACTAAGCATTGTATGGTGGCTAACTTATGAGTACAAGAATAAGATGAGAAACTACTCGATGGTCACAAACTAGTAATGATCAAGAAGTGATTTTGAACTACTTACGTTCAAACATAACCCCACCATGTTCTCTTCTCGACTCACTCGAAAAGAGATCGTCACGGTTACGCACGCGGTTGGTGTATTTTATTTTGGGTCTGGTGTCAAGTTCTATACAACCGAACATTAAAAATTCCCATATGCCACATAACTACGGGCACGGCTCTCAAAATTTTTAAACCCTGCAGGGGTGTCCCAACTTAGCCCATGACAAGCTCACAATCCGCGGAGACAATCCTCCATCACGGGACCCTCCGATCAGACTCGGAATCCCGATGCACAAGATATTTCAACAATGGTAAACAAGTCCAGCAAGACCTCCCGGCGTGCCGACACCAAGATAGTAGCCGCGCGTATCTCGTCTCAGGCCACAACCGGATGGGACAAGCTACGAGTAAAACCAGCCCTCAAGTTTCCCCAAGGTGGCCCCGCAGGCTGCCTATTTCAGACCAACACCATCAGCACAGCCCCCCTGTATTAGGTTGAATAACGAACCTCGGATAGCGCTAACTTCCTATGTGTCAAATTTATTATCATGTTTAGTTATTATGTTGAGCAAATGGTAAAACCAATGTTGGGCCTTGCTGGAAGAGTTTTATTGAAAGCGAACTGTCAAGAGGGGCCCATAAACCCTCACCGGGTTAGGGACGCAAAATCAAGGAAAATAACACCGGTATGACGGAAACTAGGGCGGCAAGAGTGGAACAAAACACCAGGCAGAAGGCCAAGCCTTCCACCCTTTACCAAGTATATAGATGTATTAATTAAATAAGAAATGATGTGATATCCCAAGATATCCATGATATCCATGTCCCAACATGGAACAAACTACAACTAGCAACGCTATAAGAGGGGCTGAGCAAAGCGGTGACATAGCCAAACAACGGTTTGCTAGGATGGTGAAAAAGGTTAGAGGCTATCATGGCAATTTGGGAGGCTTGATCAACAAGTGGTAGGTAGCGCGACATAGCGATAGCATCGAGACAACTAGCAAAGCAAAGATAGTAGTGGTATCTAGAGTAACGGTCATCTTGCCTGAAATCCCGCTAGGAAGAAGAACGAGTCCATGAAGAAGACGAGCCAATGTAGTCAAACGGATCCTCACAATCGCAACATAACCAGAACTATCAAGGAGAAGCGCAACCGGAAAGAAGCAAACAACATAGTTAACCAACAAGCAAAAACATGGCATGATGCACAATCAAGTATGATGCATGTCCAGTTTAAATAGGCACGGCATGGCTAAGTGCAACAAACAATACTACAAATTAAATGGATCTCAATATGCAACGAGTTGCACATTGACGAAACATCACATGAATTATTTAGTTCTCTCTTGTTTATGCTATTCATCAATATTAAATGTTGGTTAACATGGCAAGAGGTGAAGCATAATAAAACTACCTATCCATGCAAGTTTATATGAGGCCGGAACAACAACCAACAATTCCGGAGAATCCCCATGTGCATTTAGAAATTTAAAGCAAACAACAATTTTAAACATTTTAAATGTTGTTAACATGATGCGGATGACATATACAAGTTTTATGCAATTTTATGAAAAGGTTGACATGAGCATGTTATGAATCATTTGGTCACCATGGCGGAACGAAAGGGGTGTCAGAGCGACGAATCCAAAAATGATGCCACGATAACATATCGGTTCCGGTAACTCGTTGAGAGACCGGTGCAAAAGAAGTGTGATGGGAGCGTGTCATGCACGAATGGTGGGGTGATCCCGATAACCGAGTGTCCCACATGACGGTGGCAAGGAAACGAGTGACAATGTGCGACAAACAAGTCGGGTATGGTGCAAACGTGAGCATCTCATACAACAAAAGCATTTGTCCACGGGTCATCGTCTCGACGATTATACCTTCGAACCGTGCATTTTCGGAGCGGATCATGTTCAATGCGGTGTAGGGGAAGTAGACATTCTCAGGATGGTCGTAGAGGAAGTAGTGGTACACATTCTAGAAGCGGTTCACGACGATTGTAGTCCAACTTGGCGATCCGAAGGTGTACTTGGCGAAAAACAGTCGTCGTGGTACTTGTCGGTCCATGAAGTCGATCTCAGAGGTCTTGTCGGATCTACAACGACGGTAGTCGTACACGTATCGGAGAGGAACTTGGCATATCCATGTACTTGGCGTTCCGGTCTTGGCGGTGTAGATGTACACGCTGCCGGGGTACTTGGTTATCCAAAACGAAGCATCACAACAGGCCTCCAGTCTTGCGAGACTTGGTATGAACCAACCGAAACAACACAAGGCGGTCTTGGCATCCAACGACGGGATCGATGGTCGAAGGGCATGGATCGCTGCCCGCAAGGAACAAAACATGGAGGCGGCCGCGGGCAGCAGGGCGAGATAGGCAGAGGAGCGGGCACGATGAGGAAGACGGGGCGCGCGCAACAGAGGCAAGCGACAGCACACGTCCATGGCCCGTGGAGAGGTCGAGTAGGGCGTTGAGGAGGACAATAGAGGCGACGGGCGGAGCAGAGGGGCCATGGCCGTTCAACGAAGGAAGGGGCGGAGGGCGGCGCAAGCGGGAGGATGCGGTGGTGCTGGCAGCGGGAAGGTCCGGCGACATAGCAAGGTGGAGGCGTGCAGGCGGGAGCAGAGGTTGGGCAGAGGCGCCGCGTCTGCTGGGTCTCCGGTGAGGCTGGTGGCGCCGGTTGAGGCGAGGGCAAGGAGCTCTGGTGGTCGGCTAGTGGTGCGGAGGCGACGTGGTCGACGGGGAGGCGCTGGGCCGTGTGGGTGTGAAGGGGATCGGGTGAGAGATGGTGTGGCGATGGGGATCGAAACAAAGGGGTGGTGGCGCTAGAGGAAGGACGAGGGGGAGAGGGTTCGATCGAGAGAGAGAGAGCAGGGGATCGGTCTAGGGTTAAGACAGGGTTAGGTGGGCCTGGGAGGCCGGCCCAGCTGCGGGTGTTCTATTGGGCTTCTCTCTTTTCCATTTACAGAAAAAGAAAAAAGAAAAGAGAGAAAAGGAAGAGGTTGGAGAAGGAGTATGGACTAGTGAGATATTTTCCTGAGATCGGGAAAATACGAATGATTTAACACAAATGGCTGGAAGGGTGTTGGGCAACCTAGATCCAAACTCATTTGAATTTAATTCGAATGAGTGGGTGAAAGAAGTCGATGTTTGGTAGGTCTAGAAATGTTTGAGAATTTTGGTGGAGCTCAGGAAAATAACGAAAAAAATTATGGACAAAGTTTAAGGTCAAGAAGTGAGATAACAAAGGCATGGGGAATTATTTTGCAAGTGTGTCAAACACTGGTGCACGTCGGTGCTAAACAAACAGTTTATAACCCCTTTCCGCGATGGCATTTGGAACCGTCGCCAAGTGAGTGTGGGCGATAGGGGGGTCCTTCCCACACGAACCAGAAACCGTCGAGGATATGCCCTCCTGGCACACACCTCGGCAAAATGAGGTCGTGTGCGACCGGCGAGCGCTCAAATACGGAAATACGTATAGTAGAGCTAAAAATACAATTATACGGCAAAATTGTTTCTGGTCGCAAGTACATCCCACGCAGTCAGTCCCCGCTAAATGTTTCCATTCGTATGTACATCCCACACAGTCGCTCCAAGGGAAACGTTCCCGTTCATAGGTACATCACACAAAAAAATTCGTTTAATCGTTTGTGATAGCGTTGCCATTGCACACGATATTAATACTTTATTGTTTGCGTTATTGAATGCATCACACACGGTGCGTAGTAGAAACTATGTGGCAAAGGGTGTCCATCACACACACTTCTTATGTGGTAAATGTTTGCGCAAGGTGGCCTAACGCAAACAGTTTTCAAGAGAAAGTCGTGTGCAGTAGAGATTGATCGCACACATAGTGGATCCTAGAAACGTTTCTAATCTCCATGTATATCGCAGACGTTTCTGTTTCGCAAACCGTGTGCAGTGTAATCCCTAATTAATACCTAATTTAAAAATCACATGTTTTGAATTTGAAAGTAGGCAATCACTTATTTCATATCCAACCATGTTTATTACAAATATAGGTTCAACCACGAATCCATAATTCGATGCACAGGTACATATACTGAAGAACTACAGAAGCACCAAGTAAAGAATGATGAACCATAGTTGTACTAAAGACTGTAAAGAGAGAGGCGAAAGACATTCTGGTTGCTGGAGAAGGTGAAGCGGAATGCCCATATTGTGCCCTCCTCCAGGCGTATTGCGCGCACGACTCTAGGCCAACCCCTTGTGATGGCTGCCCGTCCATCCTTCACTGTCTTCATTAGGACTTCTCGATGCTCATTGTAGTCTGGATGAAATACTTTAACCTTCATTGTGTGTCCACCAATCATGTACTTTGCGAGGTAATCTTGATGGAACTGCTTCGGGAACCACTGGGAACGAAGAAGATTCAGACATTGTTGTCTAACAACTCATTATGGGCAGTAAATAGAGAAGGCTGTAGAGTTTGTAGTTACCATCCTATAGCTCACTGTTGTGTTGGATAGAGCATAAACAGATAATTTGCTTGCCTCCATTCATATCTTTTTGCTAATAATCCTTATCAGTTTCCTCACTTGATGCTTGTTCATCAATATCTCATTGCCCCATACGCAAAAAGGGTCGATGTGTGCATCATTGCCAAGGGCATATGTACCTACAAGCAACAAGTTAATATTAGAAGCTAACTAGTGTCCAGGCCTGGATCTATATGCACTACATTATGGAACGACAAGGGGAGTGCAAGCCGAGGGATGAAGCTAACCTTGGCGGAAAATGGTGGCCACTCCCATTGTTGTCCTGCATAAGTAGTGGAAAGGCATGATAAGTACAACAATATTAAAATCAAACAAATATAGCAAAGGTAAACAACATCATCTCCAAATGATAGCTTGAATGTGTTGGTTTCATCATGCTGTTAAAGCAGATATAAAATGGAAGGCAATGTTACCGATATCAGGCTTAACAGCCATCAAATATTGCAATTCAAACTGGTATTGTTGAAAATGAATAGAATGTAGGTAATGCTTAAACATCACACTGGATAAATGTGTAAAACTGAAATAAAGAGCATGTGTTAACTACACCAGGAGTAACTGGAACTAAATATAGCCGTTCAAACTGGTATTGATGTAGTCGAGAGGCACAGTTCCGACTTGCACATAATGAACAACACATTGTGAATAACTAAAATAAACAAGGCATAAATGACCAGTATAACAACCAAATATAGCCATTGAAAACTGGACAGGGTCTCACTGCAACCAACCTAACAAGCAAATACAGATAAACAGGGCATATGCTTGAAAACTAGACAAATGCTCACTTCAACCAACCTAACAAGCAGATAAAGATAAACAGGGCATCTGCTTGATAACTGGACAAATGCTAAAAAAAGCAACCTAACAACCAAATATAGATAAACAAGGCATCTGCTTGATAACTGGACAAATGCTAAAAAAAGCAACCTAACAAACAACTACGGATAAACAAGGCATCGGCTTGATAACTGGACAAATGCTCACTGCAACCAAACTAAGAACCAAATACAGATAAACAAGGCATCTGCTCGATAACTGGAAAAATTCTCACTCCAACCAACCTAACAACCAAATACAGATAAACAAGGCATCTACTCACTATAAACAACCAAATATAGCCATTCGTGAAACTGAAGTGGACAATTCATACTTAAACATCACATAGACCTATTGAACAATACATTTTTGCATAACTGAAATAATTAAACACGGCACAGTTAAGGCACCGCACGACAAATGCTACTACAACAAAGGGTACGGGTTGGCAAGCTAGAAAAGGTAAGATTTGCTGATAGAATGTTGCTTCATATTTCATGGACGGGATCCTTCCATTTGGAAGAGCACAGACCCATGGTGTGCTCTCTGATGTCACAGATGGGTTGCTTCACCTTGGAAGAACCTTTGTGGGCCCTCCTCGTGGTCGTGGTCGTGGTCGATGAGATCTGACTTGGCAAGTGAGGATCCCAAGCCGCTACCGTAGAACGTGTCCTTCAGAAATGATAAAATGGGCTCGATGGCGTATAAAGCTCGCAAATCCTTGACCGCTTGGCGGAGGAGATCAGAGGCAGGGCCGTCGAAGAGATCGACGGTGGTTGAACCAGAGGGGTTGGGGATGGACCACTTAACCTGTGACATGGCCCGCGTGAAAAGCCGTCGGTGTGGACGAGCTTGATGTCGTAGCCAGCTTTCCTGAGATACAGTAATACGCTAGCCCGCTGACATGAAGCCTTCGGCATGGCAATGTAGTAAATGTCTTCGCCGGCTTCTGCGGCGGCGTGTTGCTCCGGGATCGATAGGTCGGGGAGAACGGCGGCCACCTCGCCAACGTCTGCCGGAGAGGCCATGATAAACCTCTTCTTGGCCGAACGCTCGTCGGGCTCCCCGGGATACGTGGTCGAGCTTAGGCTGAGACATTCTGGAGCAGGGGATGTGGATCTAGCGGGAAGGGACACCGCAGGCCTCATCTAAAAACTCAGGGGGAGTGGGGCGATGGTATGGGAATCGCTGGGTAACGTGAACTTTATTATATATGCTAGGAGGAACAGGCATACCGACAGGAGTTGTGTAACACCCTCGATGCGACTATATCTCCCACGTGTCGAGGCACGACTTAGAGGCCTAATCGCATTGAAGGCATATGTCACAAGTTAGGCAATCTTCACAACATCCCATGTAATATAGATAATAAAAGGGGAGATAACATAGTTGGCTTACACTCGCCACGTCAATCAAGTACATAAATAACATTACATCATCCAAACACTCATGGCCCGACTACGGCGCCAAAATAAAAGATAACCCAACATGCGACACGGTCCCGATCACCCCCAACTGGGCACCACTACTGATCATTAGGAAAGGAAACATAGTATCGTTGAGAGTCTTCGTCGAACTCCCACTTGAGCTCAAGCGCGTCACCTGGAGCGGAATCATCAGGCCCTGCATCTGGTGTAATAGCAATCTGTGAGCCACAGGGACTCAGCAATCTCGCACCCTCGTGATCAAGACTATTTAATCTTATAGGTAAGGCAAGGTAAATATGTGGAGCTGCAGCAAGCAACTAGCAAATATGGTGGCTATCCTGTTCGCAAAAGAGAGCGAGAAGAGGAGGCAAAGTGCGAACGCATAACTAGAGGGAAAATCCTGCGGCAAACATTACTCCAACACCGTGTCCACTTCCCAGACTCCGCCGAGAAGAGGCCATCACGGTAACACATTCAGTTGATTCATTTTAATTTAGTTAAGGTTCAAGTTATCTACAACCGGACATTAACAAATTCCCATCTGCCCATAACCGTGGGCACGGCTTTCGAAAGTTCAAATCCCTGCAGGGGAGTCCCAACTTAGCCCATGACAAGCTCTCACGGTCAACGAAGGAATAGACCTCCTCCCGAGACGTTCCGATCAGACTCGGTACCTCGGTTCTTCAAGACACTTCGACAGGTTAAAACAAGACCAGCAACACCGCCCGAATGTGCCGACAAATCCCGATAGGAGCTGCACATATCTCGTTCTCAGGGCACACTCAGATGAGACATCCTACGAGTAAAACCAACCCTCAAGTTTCCCCGAGGTGGCCCCGCAGTCTACTCGGTCGGACCAACACTCAGAGGAGCACTGGCCCAGGGGGGGCTAAAATAAGATGACCCTCGGGCTCCGGAAACCCAAGGGAAAAAGAGGCTAGGTGTCAAATGGTAAAACCAAGGTTGGGCGTTGCTGGAAAAGCTTTAATCAAGGCGAACTATCAAGGAGTTCCCATTATAACCCAACCGCATAAGGAACGCAAAATCAGGGAACATAACACCGATATGACGGAAACTAGGGCGGCAAGAGTGGAACAAAACACTAGGTGAGAGGCCGAGCCTTCCACCCTTTACCAAGTGTATAGATGCATTAAGATAACAAGATAATATAATGATATCCCAACAAGTAAATAATATTCCAACAAGGAACGGTCTCCAATCTTCACCTGCAACTAGCAACGCTATAAGAGGGGCTGAGCAAAGCGGTAACATAGCCAATCAACGGTTTGCTAGGACATGGTGGGTTAGAGGTTTGACATGGCAATTTGGGAGGCTTGAAAGCAAGTGGTAGGCATCGTAGCATAGGCATAGCAAAAGAGCGAGCATCTAGCAAAGCAAAGATAGTAATGATTTCGAGGGTATGATCATCTTGCCTGCAAAGTTGTCAGAGTTGACTGGATCCTCGAAAGCAAACTCAACAGGCTCCTCGTTAGCGAACTCGTCTCCCGGCTCTACCCAAATAAGACAAACAGGCAAAGGGAACACAATCAACCACGTGCAAAGATCAATCAATAGGATGCAAGGATGGTATGCTATGCTGGATGCGATGCGGGATGCATATGCAAGATTTGACAAGGGATGCATGAACCTGGCCTCAACTTGGAAAACCAAGTGTGCCACTGGAAAGATGAGATGAAATCACTTGAAAACGATATAAAGAACGCCGGAATCGGAGTTACGGTTTGGAAATAGCAAGCAATTCAAATATGACACCGGTCTGCGATTTACAGCAAGTAGCCAACTAAATGCAACAAGATGAACATGCTACAGCACTCAAACATGGCAACAAAATACATGGCAGGGATGTATTCAAGATTCTTAACAAAAGTCTAGCACTGAGCTACGGCCAATTCATCCATTAACAGGTTCAAACAAGCATGGCAAAAATGCATATGGCAAACAGATCTCAGACTTACTGAAATTAACACTTGTCTGGAATATCAGATCAGACAGCACTCTTCGGAGCAACAAAACTACATGCTACATGACTTGAACATGGAAAAGTAAAGCATGGCATGGAGCTACTCAAAGAGCTTAACAAAAGCCCCTTAGTGACCTTGAGCCAAAAGGGATCAGAAAATACATTTGCAAGCATGTGAACATGGCAAAAACATAATCAGTTCTCAGACTTAGTGAAAACTGGAGCATGCTGAAAACAGATATCAAGTAGGCATGTTTACGAGCTCGATGCACTCACTACAGAACAAGTCATGACAATATAAGCATACACCCATCAAGAATACACAAAATGCAAGCTAGACATGACAAGAACAATAGCATAGCATGCACGGATCAACTACAACATCATCGGCAAAATCGCTAACAAGTAGACAATCTGCCCAGATTCACGAAATGACAAAAGTAGAGCTCGATTGACTCAAGCTAGGGTGCTCCATAATTGCAAACAAAGACATGGATGGATAGAGCGCTACAAGGTTAACAAAACATCATTACTGATCATCCTCAAAAGAGGCACGGATCACTAGGAAACAACATGAACATATGGCCATATGAGATAAACAGCTCAAGGACTTAGTGGAAATACTAAGTCCCTGAAATCAGCATTACCAAGTGCCTCACTTTGCAAGCTTGTGCTAGTCACCACACACATCACAAAAATACATGGGTTGCACCTCTGGAAAGATTGCAAAACCCTTAACAAAACATATGTAGAGCTCATGGGCATATCATGCACACAATAATCATGGCAAAAATGACAAATATCTAAATGGAGTAGCAGATCTGACAAATATCTCAAGTAGCCCTCTTCTAACAGCATTTCGGGCATCAAGATGAACTCAAATGAAAATGATGCAATGGAATGAAATGATGTGCTCCCTGAGACGAACATTTTGATATGCTACACGCATAAATCAGATCTACGATGAGAGAGTTATGACATGCCAAAGTTTGCAAATATTTAGGGTTCGGGGATGAAAAGTCAACCATCTCGAATCTGGATCTGGATCTGGCGCGTATACTGTTCACCGGAGCACGGACTTCGAGGCACCGCCGGAGATGGACTTGACAGCCGGCAATTGCCGGAGCTGCGGAGGCCGGCGGAGGGACGCGGGCGCCGGTGGCCGGGGCGGCGGGCGGCGGTGATGGATTCCGCGGTGGCCGGCGAGCAAGGAGCGGCGGAGGACGGCGGTCGCCAGCGAGGGGCGGCCGCGATGGAGGTCGCCGGCGTCGGTGTCTGCAGCGGCCGGAGCGGCGGAGTAGCAGGGCGGCTCGGGCGGCGCACGACCGCGCAGGAGGAGGAGGAAGACCCGGGCGGCGGTGGACGATGGGCTCGCGGGGGCCCGACTTGGGCCTCCCGGGACGGAGCGGTGGAGGCGGCGCAGGGGGCCACGTGGCAGCTCCTGAGTGGTGGCGGCGATGTGTCCGGCGGCCGGCGGATGTGTCCGGCCGCGCGAAGAGGAGCGGGGCTAGGGTTAGGGGTGGAATGACCCGAAAATTACGGGGGAGATGCTATTTTATAGGTAGAGGGAGCTAGGAGAGTCTAAATGAGGTGCGATTTTCGGCCACGCGATCGTGATCGAACGCTCTAGATGATGGAGAGGGTTTAGGTGGGTTTTGGGCCAAATTGGAGGGGTGTTGGGCTGCAACACACACGAGGCCTTTTCGGTCCCTCGGTTAACTGTTGGAGTATCAAACGAAGTCCAAATGATACGAAACTTGACACGCGGTCTACCGGTAGTAAACCAAGGCCGCTTGGCAAGTCTCGGTCCAACCCAGAAATGTTTAATCCCCACACACGAAAGAAAGGTAGAAAAGACCACCGGAGGAGAACGAAGCGCCAGAATGCAAAACGGACAATGGGGAAAATGCTCGAATGCATGAGATGAACACGTATGCAAATGCAATGCACATGATGACATGATATGAGATGCATGCCAACGGCAACAACATACGGAGGCAAAAACCCGAACCTGAGAAAATAAAATAACTTAACGCCGGAAATGGCAAGAGTTGGAGTACAAATTGGGTAAGTTACATCCGGGGTGTTACAGGTTGGCGGTGGCGCCGACGGCCGCCGTGGGCTAGGGTTTGAGGGGGGGCAGGGGCGAGTGGGGGACTGTGGAGGGGGGTGGTGTTTGAGGATACGTCGCGGCTGAGGGAGTCCTGGATTAGGGGGTCTCCGGACAGCCGGACTATATCCTTTGGCCGGACTGTTGGACTATGAAGATACGAGATTGAAGACTTCGTCCCGTGTCCGGATGGGACTCTACATGGCGTGGAAGGCAAGCTAGGAAATACGGATATGCATATCTCCTCCTTTGTAACCGACCTTGTGTAACCCTAGCCTCCTCCAGTGTCTATATAAACCGGAGGGTTTTGGTCCGTAGGACAACATACAATCATACCATAGGCTAGCTTCTAGGGTTTAGCCTCTCTGATCTCGTGGTAGATCAACTCTTGTACTACTCATATTATCAAGAATAATCAAGCAGTACGTAGGGTTTTACCTCCATCCAGAGGGCCCGAACCTGGGTAAAACATCGTGTCCCCTGCCTCATGTTACCATCCGCCTTAGACGCACAGTTCGGGACCCCCTACCCGAGATCCGCCAGTTTTGACGCCAACATTGGTGCTTTCATTGAGAGTTCCTCTGTGTCATCATCATTAGGCTTGATGGCTCCTTCAATCATCGATAGCGTTGCAGTCTAGGGTGAGACTTTTCTCCCTGGACAGATCTCTTTATTCGGCGGCTCCGCACTGCGGGCTAACTCGCTTGGCCATCTGGAGCAGATCAAGAGCTACGCCCCTGGCTATCAGGTCAGATTTGGAAACTTAAACTACACAGACGACATCCACGGAGACTTGATCTTCGACGGATTCGGGCCCTTGCCGAGTGCGCCGCATGGTCACGATGAGCATGATTTAGCTCTACCATCGGACAGTGTTTGGGAGATCGCACCGGCGACCGCTCCGACCCTCAATTCGGAGCCAATTGCACCATCCAGGGATGGGTGGATAGACCCCGCCATGGAGGCCGCATTTTCATCGGCGATCGAGATGAGTATCGACCTTACCCTTCACGAGAGCCGTGGTGCCAAACTGTCGGATTCTTCCCCGGCCACGGACTCCGAACCGCCTGCGCTCGTGCCTATCGGATCAGATTGGGCGCCGGTCATGGAGTTCACCTCTGCGAATATCTTTTAGCACTCGCCCTTCGGCGACATACTGAGCTCATTAAGGTCTCTCTCCCTGTCAGGAGAGTCCTGGCCGAACTATGTTCGGCAGGATTGGGATGCGGATGAAGAAGAAATTCGCTGCCCACCCACCACCCACTTAGTAGCCACTGTCGACGATTTGACCGACATGCTCTACTTCGACTCCGAAGACATCAACGGTATGGATGACGATGCAGGAGACGATCAGGAACCACTACCCACAGGGCACTAGACGCCCACTTCATCATATGATGTATACATGGTGGACACACCCAAATAAAACGACGATGAGGAATGGAAGGACGCAGCGAAGGGTTGTTCCCTCGAGAAGCAGTCAAAGCGGCGGCGTAAGCGCCGCTCCAAATCCCGCCTCGGAAAAAACAGCGATCGTATAGACCCAGCGATAGAGCAGGGTGAACCATCGCCCGACCACGATAACACGGAGAATCAAACCGAACAACCCGACTCTGTCGAAGATAACAGTCCAGACGACATCACACCGGACAGGCACCTGGAGCAACAGAATGCCCATCAAAGGCTTGTTGCCACTGCGAGGAGTTTGAAAAAGCAGAAGCAAATGCTCAGGGCTGCACAAGACACACTCAGAATCAGATGGAGTGAAGTACTCAACACTGCAGCGAAGTACAGTGGTAATCTCCACACCAAGAGCTACCCGAAGCGAAAGTTGCTACCTGAATTCGATGAGGAGGCCTTAGATCCCCCGCAACCAAAAAACAAAATGGCCATCCGGTCGAGACGACCTCGTGGCCAACATAGAGCGGCAAATGACGCCGCACATAAGCCAGTACGCGATCCACGTGAGGGCTCGCATCAAAAAGACGGCGCAACCAGATCCATCTATGGGCCACGCAAGCGCGCTCTAGCATGCAATGCAACACAACAAACATCCCAACACCACGGTACACCCAAATACAGGGGTGCCGCACACCCCCTATGTTTCACTGATGAGGTGTTGGACCATGAATTTCCAGAGGGATTCAAACCCGTAAACATAGAGGCATACGACGGAACGACAGACCCTAGGGTCTGGATTGAGGACTACATCCTCCATATCCATATGGCTTGAGGAGACGATCTCCACGCCATCAAGTACTTACCCCTCAAGCTCAAAGGGCCAGCTTGTCACTGGCTTAAAAGCCTCCCCGAAAACTCCATTGGAAGCTGGGAAGAGCTCGAAGACGCCTTTCGGGCAAATTTTCAAGGGACCTATGTCCGACCACCGGATGCAGATGATTTAAGTCATATAACTCAACAGCCTGGAGAGTCAGCCCGAAAGCTTTGGAACAGGTTCCTCACTAAAAAGAACCAAATAGTTGACTGTCCGGACGCCGAAGCCTTAGCAGCTTTCAAGCACAGCGTTCGAGACGAATGGCTTGCCAAACACCTCGGCCAAGAAAAGCTGAGAACAATGGCAACATTAACAAGCCTCATGACCCGCTTTTGCACGGGCGAGGACAGCTGGTTAGCCCAATGCAGCACCAGCGACCCAAGTACATCTGAAGTCAGGGACGGAAACGGGAAATCACGACGCAGCAAAAACAAGCGCTGGAATAAAGAAGACAGCCCGAAGAGCATAGCGGTAAATGCCGGATTCAGAAGCTCTCGGCCAGGTCAGCAAAAGCTGCCCTCCAAAGGCAACAGAGACGAACTGTCCAGCCTAAACAAGATTCTGGACCAAATATGTCAGATCCATAGCACCCCCGATAAACCTGCAAATCATACCCATAGAGAATGTTGGGTCTTCAAGCAGTCCGGCAAGCTCAACGCCGAACATAAGGGGCAGGATACACCAAGCGAAGACGAGGACGAGCCTCGCAAGCAAAGCACTGGGGAACAGAAGAAATTCCCACCAGAAGTCAAAATAGTAAACGTGTTACACGTGACAAAGGGGAGAAACAAAGCAGCACTCCTAGAGACACATGCCCCAGGGCCTATCACCGCGGAGTTCTGCCACTGGTCGTCCCAACCGATCACCTTCGACCATCAGGATTACTCGGCAAGTATCCAGCATGCAGGATGGGCTGCCTTGGTATTAGACCCAATAATTGACGGATACCACTTCACATGAGTCCTGATGGACGGCGGCAGCAGTCTAAACCTGATATATCAGGACACAGTCCGCAAAATGGGGATAGACCCAACAAAAATTAGCCGCAGCAATACTACCTTTAAAGGAGTAACGGTAGGCCCAGAGGCCCATTGCACGGGCTCCCTGCTACTAGAGATCAGCTTTCCTGATAACTTCCGCAGCGAAAATCTAATGTTCCATATCGCTCCGTTCCAAAGTGGCTATCAAGCACTACTTGGACGCGAAGCTTTCGCTCGCTTTAATGCAATACCGCATTACGCTTCTCTCATGCTTAAGATGCCCGGTCCACGTGGCATCATTACAGTAAATGGAAACATTGAGCGCTCCTTGCACGCGGAAGACCATGCGGCTGGCTTGGCAGCCGCACACTAAACGGCCTCACCAACTAAAGCATCTGACAGGTCGTTAATACCACGGATGCGGTTGGACGAGTCCGGCGCAGCTATATGTAATTAATACAGGTTTGATGGCTATACCCCTATTACAATACAAGGGGCTCAACGCGCGCAAAACAAGTGACAATTAGGCTCAACTTTACTCATTTTGAACTGTACATGGTTTATTTAGTATAACCTACCTTTTTGCACAACAATTTTTCAACTAAGTTCCTCTCTTTTACAGATGACCATCGTGCTACACCCGTCCAGGACACGGCACAACGGAGACACAGGCGCAGACGTGCAGCAGGGACCCGTTCCAAGGATTCTTTTTAGATTAAGACCCTGCGGAAACCTTTTTTACTGTCTCTTGTTGATAAACATCCCTCGGATTCTCAGTACAATTGAGAAGGATGCTGACGTATTGGCATGTGGCCATGCCAGAATATTGCATGTACGTGGACACCAGGGGCTTATTACAAAGGGCACCGTTTAGGCCCGGTTTACATCATAAAGACCGAATACCTTAGGGAGTGTTCGGCGTCGCGAGTTTGGCCTTATATGCATCAGCTCCAAATCATGTCTTTGGTCAAATGTTGGGTTTGCCCAGCTCCTGTGTTTTGCTGCCTTACGTTCCGCTCTATCGGCTAAGGCGGCACCAGGAGAACTACTGCGATTGTGCCCTGGTTCATCCGGACGAGCACCTCAGTAGAGAAAGCCAAAAACTGACTGTCATGATATAGCGTGAGACTGGTCAACCACTCGATGACCTAGCGGAATCTTCGGGATTCCTCCGTCTTAACGAAGGGTCGTTTCCCGTCCAGGCATGTACGCGCCCCGAATCCGGATGAGCGCGGAGCCACCAGGGGCTATATAGTAGCCCCACTGTCAAACTCCTCTGGCTAAGTGAAAGTGTTAAAGCATTATAGTCCAGTTGCCTAGTTTGCTGCGCTATCACCTCCTTAATGGATCAAGACTTTGGATCAAGTGTGAACATGCGTGTTCTGCGAACACCCCCGCATTATATGCGTGGGGGCTGAAGCCGACGACTGCCATCTTTCAGGTTATATACATATATACATAAACGGCCGCACAGGAGGCATCATAGCACTTTCGGGCAAAAGTATAAATACAGCCTTGATAAATTCAATAAAACATTGTTTGTACAATGGGACTACATGTCACTGGAAAATAATATTCTTCAAAGGACTTCTTCAAAGTAGTGCTCGGCAGCCACTCGGCCTATGGCCGAACCCTGTGTCGCAACAGTGGTGGCCTCCATCTCCGCCCAGTATGTTTTGACACGGGCAAGGGCCATCCGCGCACCTTCTATGCATGCTGATCTCTTTACAGCATCGATGCGTGGCACAGCTTCAATGAATTGTTGCACTAAGCTAAAGTAGCTACTCGTCCTTGGCCCTCCCGGCCACACGTGATCCACAACGGACCTCATGGCAAGTCCGGACAACCTATGGAGCTCGGCCCAACCGGTCAATCGCTCATTCAGCAGCAGCGGACGGACTGGAGCATGAAACTGTGACCAGAATAGCTTTTTCACTTCGGGACCTTTCTAATCCTTGAAGTACTCAGCTGCATCAGCAGCACTTGCAGCCAAATCCATGTACGCATCCGCAGAACTCCATAGCCGGTCCAGAGGGGCATACTTCGGATCTCCGAACTTAGCCCGCAACAAGAAGGGCTTCCTAGACATGATATCTGCAGCTTGATTCAGCTCCTCCTTCATCGCTCTAATTTTGGAGTGGGCTTCCTTGGCAGCCACTCGGGCCTTCTCCAGGTCCGTCGCCTTCGCCCGGTTTTCCTCTTCAAGAAGCCGGTAACGGTCAGCAGCATCTTTTAACTCCACGGCCATCTTGGCAATTTTTTCTTTGCTCTCGCAATGTGCGGCCTGTTCGGCCCTTAACTCTTCGGCCGCCTGTAAAGCGGCCGCATTGCCACTCCTTGCTTGCTCCTTGGCTCGAGCAAGCTCCGCCCGAAGGGTCTCCACGGTGGCTGCTCCATCTGCAGTCACAACATATTAAAGATATTGGCATCATGCTGCTCTTATTATGTGACGATCACCAGAAAAATCACTCACCCTGTGCCTCGTCAAGCCGCTTGTTGACAAGCACAATGTCGGCATCTGCCGCATCCAGTTGCCGCTTTAGTTTGGCAAACCCATCAGTCCGGCTAACCACCGGAGCTTCAACCACCTGCACATAAAGGCGGTCTGGTTATTACCTAGGACTATGATCCTCTGTTTGCCGCCGTTTTCGACGACAACCAGAGTCTCAGGGGCTACTATCTGCATAGGCATACCTAACATATGCGATACTATTAAAGGCATACATTATTTTACGTACCTCGAAGCCTTTCAGCAGACTCATAAAAGCTTCGTGCAAACCGCTTTCGGCGGATGAAATCCTTTCAATTACCGTACCCATTAGCGTACAATGCGCTTCCGAGACGACAGCTTTCCCTAGAAGATCCTTCAGCGCATCCGATCGCACACAGTACGGACCCTTGCTGTCGCTCTCCTCAGGAGCCAGATACTGGGGATGTCGGGCAGCCAAAGGGTTATCCTCTGGCGATATTGGATCCGGAGATACCCTTCACGACGACACTTCAAGGTCGCCCGCTTCTTGAGCTGGGGAGTCTGGGGGAGGCGTTTCGCTCTCCATCATCTCCGGAAGAAGATCCCCTGAAGATGAACTCTGTCGAGAAGGGCTACGATCCGGACTACAATTTACAAGCATCGGTTATTGTCTTCGGAAGTAAGGTAGGATATCTTCACTATTAAGTACTTTTTGATTACTTACAGCTCGGTAGAGGGCTGATCCCCGCGCGGACATTGTGCGGCAAGAATACCCTCCGAGGTAGGACCCTCTGGCGGAGATTTCTTCTCCTGTTTGGAAGCCTTAGTTTCCAAATCTTCAGAGGTAGTCCTCTTCCTTCCCCGTGTTCGGCCATGGGATTAGTTACTTGGGCCGCGGGGCGGTTGCAGCTCAGGCCCACGTCCTCGGTGGTGTCCAGACACTCTATTTGGGGTCCGAAGAACAATTTGTACATCTCCTCGTGCGTCATGCCAAGGAAATTCCGAATAGTGCGCGGTCCTTCTGGGTTGAATTCCCACATGCGGAGGGGCCGGCGTTTGCAAGGCTGGACTCGACGAACCAGCATAACTTGCATTACCATAACCAGACTGAAATCTCCCTCAAAGAGATCTCAGATACGGCTCTGCAGTATTGGCACATCCTTGGATGGACCCCAGCTCAGTCCCCTGTTGATCCATGACATCAGTTGTGGTGGAGGGCCCGAGCGAAAGGTGGGGGCAGCTACCCACTTGGCACTTTGGGGAGCTGTGACGTAAAACTACTCCCGTTGCCACAATCCGGACACCTTTGGAAAGGAACCCTTTGGCCATGGAGCGTCAGCAATTTTGCTTATTAGAGAACCTCCGCACGCTGCGTACTGCCCCTCGACCATCTTCGGCTTCACATCGAAGGTCTTCAGCCATAGGTCGAAGTGAGGGGTAATGCGGAGGAAGGCCTCACAAATGACAATGAATGACAAGATGTGAAGAAGGGAATCTGGGGCCAGATCGTGAAAATCCAGCCCATAATAGAACATAAGACCCCTAACAAAGGGATCCAGAGCGAGGCCTAGTCCTCGGAGGAAGTGGGAGACGAACACAACTCTCTCGTTGGGTTCGGGAGTAGGGACGACCTGCCCTCGGGCGGGCAGCCTGTGCGAAATTTCGGCGGTCAGATATCTGGCCTCCCTCAACTTCTTGATGTCATCCTCCGTGACGGAGGAAGGCATCCACCGGCCTTGAAGGCTGGATCCGGACATGATTGAAGGTCCGAAGCACCTGACCTTGGCTTTGGGTGTTAGAACTCAAGGCGGGGGAAGGATTCGATTGAGCTTGGGAGGGAAAAAAGAAAAAGCCTTGTCCCTTTATAAAGGGGATGAATATCAGACGTCCTCCTTGTGGCCGTTCGAGACTTACCTAAGATCTAGGAGTCATACCAACAGGCACGGTTGGGTTACCCACGTTTGTATTGACGAGAATCCCGTGATAAGGGGAACACGGTCTCTGCTTTGACAAGACGTGTCAAGAAACCGCCTCGCGTTATGTGCGGGGTTGGTTAAAGAAAAACGGTTCAAATAATTACCGGGCCGTGGCGTGATGTCATGCTGCCAAAACGTGTCAGCAGATTAGATTTGTGGAAATATTATTCTCTCTACGGTGGTATGTGGAACTTATTTTGCAGGGTCGGAGACTATCCTTGTATTCAAACTATTCTGTGGTGTATTCGGAGGAGGAACCCGCCTTGCAATGCCGAAGACAACACTGCGGGCCGGACTCATCGTCATTGAAGCCTGGTTCAGGGGCTACTAAGGGAGTCCTGGATCCGGACAGCCGGACTATATCCTTTGGCCGGACTGTTGGACTATGAAGATACGAGATCAAAGACTTCGTCCCGTGTCCGGATGGGACTCTACTTGGCGTGGAAGGCAAGCTAGGCAATACGGATATGCATATCTCCTCCTTTATAACCGACCTTGTGTAACCCTAGCCTCCTCCGGTGTCTATATAAACCGGAGGGTTTTAGTCCGTAGGACAACATACAATCATACCATAGGCTAGCTTCTAGGGTTTAGCCTCTCCGATCTCGTGGTAGATCAACTCTTGTACTACTCATATTATCAAGAATAATCAAGCAGGGCGTAGGGTTTTACCTCCATCAAGAGGGCCCGAACCTGGGTAAAACATTGTGTCCCCTGCCTCCTGTTACCATCCTCCTTAGACGCACTGTTCGGGACCCCCTACCCGAGATCCGCCGGTTTTGACACCGATAGCGGCTATTGAAAATTTTAGTAATGGTGGGTGGAGATGGTGGTGGACGAGGGAGGGCGGCGGTTCAAATGCCTCGGCTACTGCAATTTTACTATAATTAAGGTCGGGGCTAGAGGAGTGTGGGCGACAGTTGAAGTACGACGGCTACTAAAATTTGGGTAAAGGAATTGATGCAGGGCGGGAGTGCCCAAGATCACGCATGGTCCAATAACAATAAGCGTGTATGATAATAAGGAAAAGTGGCGCGGATCCACCGATTTTTGCAACGCTCAAGGTGGGTAGTTTGTTTTTTATATTTCTAACTAGCTGGTCTATCACACACGGTTCGTCCTAATTTCCAAATAAACTTACCCGCCTTTAGCTTGCACAGGTGGTGATTTTACAGCGCACTTGCATCGCACACGGTTAAGCCAGTACCTCCACCCTTTGCTCGCGCTTGCGTGGTCGTGGTGATTTCAGCGCACTTGAATCGCACACGGTTGAGCCAGTACCTCCACCTTAATTTGCTCGCGCTTGCGTGGTCGTGGTGATTTCAGCGCACTTGCATCGCACACGGTTGAGCCAGTACCTCCACCTTAATTTGCTCGCGCTTGCGAAGGCGTGGTGATTTACATCGCACTTGTATCGCACACGGTTAAGATATTATACCCTGTGTCCGTTGAGGGTCATCAAAGCCTTTGCAGCAAAAAATAACGTTAGAGATGGTCAAAAGACAGCCACACCAGCATGTGGCCCAAATATATATGAGTGAAAAGGGTGGTCTGTGTGATGTTCAAAATTCCAATGCACAACTTTGACCCCGTGGGCCCACGGTTGGGCGCGTCATTGAAGATCGATGAGGGGGCCAGAAGTCAAGAACCACCTGAAAGTGGCCAAATATATGTACAAATATTGGGGATGATTAAAACTTTAAATACACAATGCATAACTTTGGTGGCACCTGCCTCGCAAACCTGAAAGCACCCTAACAACTACCTAGCTAGGATATATATAATGACATAATGTCGTACCTAGCTAGGATGCTTGGCCCACCACCTCCCACTCCGTTTTAGCAGGGCGGATGCATGTAATGATCGATACTTTGGTCATACATGCATGTCGCCATGGCCTACCATAACATGGACCAATGAATCTATCGCTTGGTCAAATGA
This sequence comes from Triticum dicoccoides, assembly GCF_002162155.2. Classification (NCBI taxonomy): domain Eukaryota; kingdom Viridiplantae; phylum Streptophyta; class Magnoliopsida; order Poales; family Poaceae; genus Triticum; species Triticum dicoccoides. The sequence goes on from NC_041388.1 coordinate 269,348,650, forward strand.
AAGTTGTTGTTGTCGATAAACCGCTTGGGCCAATAGATTGAACCATCATAAAAATCACATGAGAGGGACCACAAAACCAGCACCTCTTGCATGTGGCCCAAAATGATGTGCGTTGGGAAGGGGTAATATGTGTTTTCAATATAGAATAATGTACAATTTAGATGTGGTGCCTACCTCTTGATACAGACAACAACCATGAAGGCAAGGTAGTTAAGGACGACATACACAGGGTTTGATGTAGGTTGAACCCAGCAATCCGAGCATCTGGGAGGGAATCCTGACAATGCATGAGCTCGAGCTTTGGTTGACCGACATTTGATGGTGACCGGCCGTAACACGAACTAGGAGGAATCCATTCATGGCCAACACATACCCCTCATTATCGGTTAAAGGGATGATATATATACACTCGGGGAGCCCATAGATATCCGTGTCGTCACAAAAAACCACACAAGGGAGACGTGGTCGATCAGAAGACCCCGTACACACTACATGCGGCCCGAAAATATGTATGGGTACGATGGTGTATGATGTGTTTAAATCCCAAATGCACAACTTTGATGGGCCACCAACTACATTACAAACCGAACACCGTACCCGACTCCAAGCCTGGTTCAATACGAACGATGTCAGTTTCCCAACTTCGAGGCAGTGGGGGGAGGGGGTCGTCCATGCATGCGCTCAAACTTTATTTTGTCTAGCATGGGACACATCTATATATTTCTATACATCTATACACCTATATAGTGTGTGAATAACTTTGAAAGTTGCTCGTTGGATGAAGCCAATCCGACAGTACAGAGATGGCAAATCCGAGCACTACTGGCCGTTGGATATCATCTACATTCCACCAGATTCTGCCACATGTGCAATCTAGAAGAATCCATGGTTGAACTTAAGCATAATGCACAAACCTCAAAACACAAGCACTTCTCCTTTGTTCTCTAGAATCTTCCATATCTTTATTGCCCAAACTATTTTTTTTCTAAATGAATTGTCACTTTTTGTTTTTACCTTTACAATTCACAATTCCATGAATCTTAAAATAGATTTTTTTATAAAACTAATTGATTTTGGATGAGATGAACTATAAGAATTAAACAAACATCTACATCATGCATATCTGGGTGAAGAGGCGGGAAACTGATGAGAGGAGTGGCGAGAAACGGTAACCTGTTTTGAATGAAAACCTAGTAGAGAAGGAAGCATGAGCTACACGACGCATGCGCACAGTGCTTACCCATGTACTACATGTGCTGTCGAAAGGGCTCAGGGTTGCCGTTCGATCTGGGAGCATCCAACAGTGCACATGTACGATCCGTGAGGTTTGGGTTCTGGCCAGTCAGAACGCACGACTCAGATCGCGCGCGCAGGTGGGGGAGGGGGATATCATACGGAAACCAACATTCGGTGGAAACCGGTGAATACCATGAGAAAAAGATGTTTTGAAGTTTAAAAAAGATGAAAAAATGTGGGATATTAAGAGGATGATGTTTTATTGCCACACAAAATTTCAAGTTGAAACACATTACGAGATGTGAGCTATGAAAAAGACAAAATCAGCGTTGAATAGTGCCGAATAGTAATGTCACTTTTCAGGGCTGAATTTGTCTTTTTGATAGCTCACATCTCATAATGTTTTTCAACTTGAAATTTTGTGTCGCAATAAAACATCACCTTCTTAACATTCCACATTTTTTTAGATTTTTATGAAACTTTAAAATATGGTTTCCACGAAGTTTTCATTGAATATCGGCTTTCATGAGTGAACCGTGTGCTATTTGAAAACATTTCGTGAAAACAATCTCGGTTTTTAAATCCATGTAGATCCAAAACTAAGCCGAAAATCGTGAAACCTACCATGGTGTCACGACATGGCACTTATATGTCGAGGAATTATTTTCGTCCATTGTGGCGCAAGTTTTATTACAAGCCTCTTACAAACCGGAGGTTCTCTCAAAGAAGCCTCGTGGTTCCGATAGGGAAACATGTACCCCCTGTGGGCGACATGGAACGATAGGATATCCGTGCTGAAACTTAAACTTATTCAGGGTTCGTTTGGCCTTTTTATACACTAATTGAGTTTCCTAGGCATTTAATGTCCATAATTCAAATCTGAACTACAAATACATGCTCCAGTTCAGCAAAATGGCTAGAAAAATTATACATGTGTCCTTGGGTGCATGTTTAGGTCTCATGCCGGGAATGGGAACGAATTACAACAATACCACTGTCCTGGCTCATCCTCAAACATTTCGAATCTCGGTTTTTAAGTCCCCATAAATCCTAAACTCACCAGAAAGTCATCAAAGGTGGCATGGTGTCACGTCATGGCACATATATGTCGTGGTAAAAACATTGACAATTTGGGCCAAGCTTTATTACAAACCTCTTACAAACCGGAGCCTGTCGCAAGAACCCTCGTGGTTTCGATAGGGAAACGTGTCCCCTTGTGGGCCAAACGATAATCACTCCCTCTTCTAGCCTCGTATTTTCTTCTACACGTGACACGGAACAACTGGAGATTCGCGCTGGGCATTGAAATTATTCAGGGTTCGTTTGACCTTTTTTATTCATTAATTGAGTTTTCTAGGCATTTAATGTTCATAATTCAAATCCGAACTACAAATACATGCTCCAGTGCACCAAACTGGCTAGAAAAAACGTACATGTTTCCTTGGGGTGCATGTTTAGGTCCCATGGAACGAATTCAACCGTCTCACCGTCCTGGCTTGTCCACAAACATTACGAATCTCGGTTTTTAAATCTCTGTAAATCCGAAACTCACCAGGAAATCATGAAACTTGGCATGGTGTCACTACATGGTACATATAATTGTCCAATTTGGGTGAAGCTATATTACAAGCCTTTTACAAACCGGAGCCTGTCGCAACCCTCGTGGTTCCGGTAGGGAAACATGCTCCTCTTGTGGGCGAAACGATAATCGCTACTTCTTCTCGCTTTGAACTATGTTTTCTACAGGCAACATAGAATAACAGGAGTGTCTGGCTGAAATTTGAAATTGTTCAGGGTTCGTTTTGCCATTGTATATATATTACTAATTACTAAGTTTTCTGTGCGTTTAATGTAGTCCATAATTCAAATTTGAACTACAACCACATGCTCTAGTGAAGCAAAATGGGTGGGAAATCGTACATGTGTCATTGGGTGCATGTTTAGGTCTCGTTTGAGGAATGGGGACGAATTACAAACTTGTCGTCATCCTGAAACATTGAGAATCTCGGTTTTTAAATCCCAGTAAATCAAAAAGTCACCCAAAAAACATGAAACTTGGCATGGTTTCATGACATGGCACATATATGCCGTGGTAAAAAAATCGTCCAGTTTGAGAAGAGGCACACACATTAGTAGCCAACGAAGTCCTTTTTGAAACAACAAACTGACACGTTAATATCGCAAACGGTTGTATTATATTAACCGTGTCGAAATTTAACCATACTCGGTGGCGTGCGTGCAGCTGTTTGATTAGACGGGACGAGCGCGAGAAGTCCGGCGTGTAGGCTCGACGGGACGCGTGCGAGCAGTCTGCCGCGCAGGCTCGATGGGACGCATGCATCCTGTCCACCTCGCGGGCTCGACGGGACACATGCAAGCAACAAGGCCACCCATGCTCACCGGGAAGCGAGCTCTTTGACCACCATGCACCAGCCGCTGCCCGCCTCGCTCACAACTTCTCCATTAATGGGTTAATTAAAGCACCTGGACGGGGGGTGTTTGTTTGTGATCACATGGAAGCATTTGCTTTGTTCGTGTTTTCAACTCGTATTCCGCCCTAATTTAAATTGCCACATAGGGCAACGGATAATACGACCACAAATAAAATGGCAACAGATAATACGATGACAAATTTACAATGGTGCAGATAATAATTGTCTTACATATTCCGGATAATATAAAATGCCACATGCGGCAAAGCCCGGAAGACACGGGGGCAAGAGAAGAAGGAAATTGCAGACAACGATCTGGGTTGCTACTGTCTCTAGTCGTCGATGGATTGCCGGGTGGGGAAATCCTCCAGCTCCTTCAATTCCTCACGACTTTGCTTGGAAGCAGCCACGGATTCCTCCACCTCCTGCTCGCGCTTGATCCGGAGCTTCCTCAAGCCACCCATCAGTTCCTCGATGACCGCTTTCAGCGTCATCTCCGAGGCACTGCTCTGCTCATGCAGCATCTTCCAGCCAGCAGCCTCCTCCTCCTTCTCGGCGACCAACTTGAGGAGCTTCGCATTGTCACCCAAGAGTTGATGCTCGACGAGGCCGGTCGCCTTGTCAACCGAGGCATCACTGATCTTGAGCAGCTTCATCAAGCCGTCGACCAGCTCCTGCTACGTAATGACGCCAGCGAGAATGTCGTCGTCGCCGGTGAAGGACTTCAGGAACATCGGCTCGTCGCGATGGCCGACACCGTGAATGCGCTTGTGAGAGCCCTTGTGTGCCCATCAGAGCTCGTTCAAGGGCTCCGCTATGGCTGCGGCTTTGCGGCGGGACTTGGCCTTTGCTGCTTGGTTATATGTCCACCCTAAACTCCTCCCACCGGTCATGGTGGAAGGACTTGACAAAAAAACAGTTTTGTGTGTGATGAGGAGAGGAACAGTGAAGTAATTTTCGAGTGGGTAGTTTTTATAGCCCGATGCTAAGTGTGAACACATATTAGTTTGATAGGTGTGAACAGATTTGCAATTACTTATTGCGTTGTAATCAGCAATGTGATGAGAAACAAGGTCAAATTTATTGATGGCAGAAGGTTGACCATGTAGTTGCTCGCCATTGAGGCGGCCGCGGCGCGCTCCGCTCTGGAGTCCCTGCGCGCGCTCTGCTCGCCGTTGAGGCAAAGTTACAATGGCAACGGTTAATAATTCTTAATAATTGTCTTACATATTCAGGATAATCTAAAATGCCAAATGCAGCAAGGCCCAGAACACTCACGATCTACATATGCATACAATTATAATAAAATATAAGCTAAAAGGCTGAGTTGGCGGCCTTCCGACGATGGTCTTCTCGGACTCCATGATCAGCATAGCACCCTTGCGGACGTTCACTTCGAGTGTCCCGACCCACCTTCGCCTATGGAGCAGCTGGCACTGGGAGGCTCTTGGGGCTGCTGGGCCTCTTCCATAAGAGCTTGACAGCGTGCAATCGTGCGCATGACAACTCCGCGGAACCGCTCCATTTCCATGTCTCTGGCCTGGTAGCAAATTTCGTTGATCACCTGCATCATCAAGATATCACGTTAGCGATGTTCTACTTCGTCGGGGACGTCAACTCCGCCAACGATGCGCTCGAGCCTGGCCACCACATCATCAGGGTCGAGGTTGACACGACCGCTGCGGGCAATGATGAAGCCGCAGGCTGCCTTTGTCTTGAATGAATCGCAGAGGTCCTCTACCAATTCCTTGCGGGGCATCAGGCTCTTGATGAGCACTGGTGAGGGCAGTTCTTCAGGTGGGTCGTCGATCATGTCGTCGAGCGGCTCTGGATCTTTTGCATGGTGGATGGCAAACTGCTCATCACACCTCCTCTGCAATATGTTGATTGTGCTCCCAAGGACTGTGACGTCGATATCGCTGCCGATGGGCCATGGTGCCTGTCCCGGCCGATGAAACTCTTGCTCCCCAACCTGCTCCGGCTCGTTCTCCTCGCCGAAGATGTAACGCGGATAGGCGTTAACGTCGAAGCTTTGGCCGTTGCCTAGCATGCTTGTAATAACTAATGGTAGATGGGTGAGGACTAGATCTTCGCAGAGTGTCACCGCGTTGCGTTTCCGCCTTGGTTATATGCAGCAAGCAGTTAGCTGGTGGCGGGAAACCGGTGAGGGAATACGTGTGGATTTTACAATTCACCAATGTGGAGCGCGGGAAGCATTCGCTGGAGCATGGGAAGACTAAGTGGAGCACACACACAACCCGAATACTGTATCCGGTGTTACGTGTTATTTATCACACAAGTGTTAACATAAGGAAATGTATGTGTAACTTACTAATCATCGCACACGAGTACTCGCAGACTCATCGTGTACGATACTCCTAGCCACCACAAGCAAATAGTTTGCATTTTTCAAAGTTTTTGTACACACAGAAGTGCACACGAACTAACTATATTAACCGTTTGTGTTGTAAATTCTCACCGCAAACAGTTCATCCGAGTCGGCTGTTTGCCACGTATCACACACATCTTGTTAAGTTGAACCATTTCTGTTGCGTTCGCTAATCGAAAACAGTTCGTTCGAGTGAACTGTTTGCCCTATATCACACACACCTTGATCTGGCTAACCATTTATGTTGCACTCCCTAATAGCAAACGGTTCATCAGAGCAAACTGTATGCCGTATATCGCACACACATTGATATGGCTGCCCGTTTTTGTTGTTCTTCTTGATCGCAAACAGTTCGAATGGGTTAACCGTGTGCCCTGCATCGCACGCGCAACTAAAATCTGAACTATGTTTGATGCATGCTCCATCGCAAACATTTTGCACCTTTTTTGACGAGTTTTTTACATCCCCGTTTGTGATTAATGCATCGCACACAGTTTCGTCAAAGGGTCTCCGATCGTAGTGTCGCATTAGCAGCATCCTGCAATAGTGAAAGGTAATTCCAGATAAATAGAATATTTTATAATAGCTCCCTAATATTGGGAGGATAAGTTATAAAGAGATGTCACCCTTCCCTCATTTTAAATGGATCAAAGATCCATACAATTTATTTAAAAGAGTTATAAAATTAATGATATGATGGCATGATGACATGATGCAATGCAAATGATGCAATGATGAATGCAATGAACCAAACAAGTCACACGACGAACCTCAGAATCCATGGAAGGCATCTAGAGCGCCGGACTTGGGGTGTCACAACTTTCCTCCACTTACAAGAGATCTCGACCCAAGATCTAAGGATGGCACCAGGGAGAAACAGAAGAGGAAGAGGTAAAACAAAGTTGCTTCTTGACGGAAGAGTGAAACCAAAGAACCTTGAGAGGTTAAGCAATTACAAGGAAAGAATACACTGGAGATGAATGAAGTTGAAAACACTCCGTTAGAAGAGAGGAAGGAACATTACGATAACCTTGTAGGTTGAAAGAAATGAAATAAGAGCTTCACAAACTAAAAGAATATGAAACCACACCGGTATAATGCGATAGCCAAGGAACAAGAATGATAGAATTTGGACAGCTCTCCGGTTGAACATGGAAGGAATGGAACATGAACTTGACAAGATGGGATGATAACTCAAAGAGAGCAGCAACACAATGCCTTCGGAAAAGAATAGAAGCTCAATCGTTGGAAAGAAAAAGAACGGAGTAGAAAATGACAACTTCTACCACATTGAAGTAGAAAAGCATCCTTACAAAGAAGGATTGAACGGAGTTGTTGGAAAACCAACAACGAAAAGAGTAAGCTTGTTGTGGGCTTATGAAAAACATCTCGAAATTTGAGGTGAAATTCTGCCACTAATGAAAACAATGATTCATTGAGATGAATGAAGAGATGAACACTTCTTTCGCCGAGAGGACAGTAGAAAACTTGAATCATTGATGAGCACCGCAAATAACGACATTCCCAATGGAAGGCTTTAGGTGAACTCTATATGAAGATAACCTCCAACGGAAAAAAAATAGATGGGTTGAAACAACTCATGAATGAAGAGAAAATGATGGTTTAAATATCCCATTCTTGTGAATCAAGAATGATATACTACCACCTCAAAAGATAAGGGAGAACAATTGCACTTCGGAATGCAAGATGAAGAATGTTTGAGCTCCTCCAACAAGAATCTTAGAGAACACTTCGAGAAGGAATTAAATCCTTGATGAACCACCATGAAGAAACTCTCGAAGAACTTCGGATAGATAAAAAGATGGTCGCAAAGAAAAGAAGCTTGAAAAGAATAAGATGAATCCTTGCATTGATTAGATGGAGCTTCGCGATGATATACCCAAGAAAACTTGGAACTCTGGAAAATAAAGATGAACAATTGAAACCAAGAATTTTGATGAACCTTCCGAATAAGGAATTGAATTTACTCGATGAAACAAGAAAAAGAATTATATTATGCTTATCCTTCATCAATTAAATTGATGACCCACAATGGATTTGGCATACTACTCATTCTCGTTGAAAGTAGTTAAGGAGAGATATAGCGCAAACTTGGAAAAGTCTTGAACGAACCACCGGTAGGTATTGAAAAAGAACATGGCAAAGGGACGAATCACCGGGAAGAATTAGAAAACGAACGAAGATACTTGGGGAAATTTAGATACAAGAGAATGAAGAGATCACGAGCTAACTAGGGAATACTTGAGCGATGCACTGGTAAGATTTGGAGAACGAGAGCTGAAGGCTGAGAATGAATAATTCTGAGATGATGGGCTCCGAAGAATCAAACTGAAAAGACTCCTGAATTGCTCCGGATGGGTGAAAAGAATTCTCACAATCGAAAACAATTATGAGAGGATGGCATAAAGCTAGAACCATGAATCTTTGGAAGAACGGGTAAGGATTTAAGAGGAACTCTTCTTCGGTCTTCAAAATCCGAGAATGACGACGAGAAACACCAGCATGATTATTGAGGCACTCCGGAACAATGAAGAATAGAAAGGTTGAACTAACGATGAAAGAATTTGAAAGATTTTGGAGAAAGACATATGACGGATGATAATTCATTCTTACGTCAATTTTGAAAGAATTTGAGAATAACTCCGGAAAAAATTAGAGGAGTCAGGTAAGATCCTGGGAAAATACCTGTGGGTTAGGGCCCACTCAAGAGAAACACCGTTGAAATGATTTCGAAGAGAGATTTCACCGGTTGAATTAAATGACTTGAATGAGATAATGATCTCCAAATAGCTTGAACGGATTAAGAATGGAAACATGAATCTTCTGAGATATCTATAGCACTCCGGATATGAATAGAGAGAGGTGAATATATAAGAGAGACTTGGTTAAGATATTGCAACATGATAAAACATGTGAAACAAAAGAAAGGGATATGATTAAGACAGAAGCTTGAATTAAGTCCATCGGAGAAGAAAAGGGAATGAAAAATGATAAACTTGAAGCTCGTGAGCATCTTCCTGAGAATCACCGGATAAGAACATTGAAATAAAAGAATGAAGAGACTTCACATCCATAATATGGATACTTGATTAAGAAATCTTTGTCCTTGAAGAAACAAGGGGTGGGAGGGCGGGAAAACAAATGCAACTTGGGGATGAGTGAAACAGACAATCCTCAGGCTCCTCAATGATGCCCGTATGGAATAACTTGAAGAGAAGTGCACCGGTCAAAAAGGGATTGACATGACAATCTCGATAAACAAGAAGGATTAGCACTCCCATAGAAATATGAGAACACCGCTTAGGAAAAGGTATGGAATCAACACTTGACTTTGAAGCAACTCGAATACCACAACTCAAAACAAAACAAAGGATTGGCTTGTGGAATAAGCCAAAACAAACATATGATAGAGATTTCGTTGGAAATTTTCATGGTGGGGCCTGCACAGGCTCGATCGTATAGCACCATCATGTACAAGGCAGTGCACATGACATACGAAGCGTCCCCGAGTCAGCATAGCCAAGGACTCTTTAAGACACAACAAAACCACTGTAAAACCAACCGTGGACAGGTGGACCACTTGACATCGAACCCCAATCTCATATCATGCATCTGTCGAAAGATATCCTAGGTAACTACTGGAATTCCCACCTATTAACTCCTGAAACTTTTTGGTTATGCAATCTGGTGTTGGGGATACAGGGAGGCGCAAATATACCACACAACTAACAAGCCCTACACTCCAACTGTATCCATGTGTCAACACATAACCAGGAAACCTTTGGAAATCGTGTACCTCAGACCTTCGAAAACATCCGATATACTAGATGTGGCAATACATCTGATCGCTCTTCCTAGTACTGGGTGTCTTCAAACTACTCTCACCACAACGAGTATAGAAGCGTTTTCGATGTTGGCGAACTCTAGTATTCCGGAACTGAAACGATAAGCACTATGACAAAAACAACTTGGAGCTCAACTCCTTGGGACACTGCCACAACCCCTAAATGTCAGGAGGCACCAAGACAGAATTCCCGTCACAATGATATCACAACGATCCAACAATACCCACGTGATCCTAAAAGAAATTTGAGTGAAAAAGGATAGAAGAGCGGAAAACACCTACGACAGGAGTCCTCACCAGAGCGACGAAGGGGCTGAGGAGTAAAAAGAATTCCTACTCTCCGATATATAACTAGACTCAAAATAGTTTTTTTCTAGACTCAACAACGTTAGCGGTTCGATCAATCAGGGGGCTCCTAAGGTCGGTAAGGCTCTGATACCAACTTGTAGCGCCCAAGATGCGATTATATCCCAATCACGTGATGAATTCATGATTGAGGCACAATCGCATTTCAAGCGCATAGCAAGGTGGATATCATTACAACATACCATATACTGAATAGATGAGAATACAAGATAAAGGCTTACACTTGCCACAAGCTACAACCTGAATACAACAGTTCATCAAGACATAGCAATCATCATACAGAAGAGCAGGATCCGACTACGGATGGAAACAAACGAAAAAGTGGAACGACATCCACCCTGCTATTCCCAGGATCTCCCGACCCAGAGCCTATCCCTTGATCGAAGAAGAAGAAGAACTCCAAAAGCAATAAGCATCGCTCTCACGTTAGATCATCGCATTACCTGTACCTGCAACTGTTGTTGTAGTAAACTGTGAACCACGAGGACTCAGCAATTCCATTACCATGGGTATTAAGACTAGCAAACCTTATTGGGTATGGAATGGATAAATGGTGAGGTTGCAGCAAGCGGCTAAGCATTGTATGGTGGCTAACTTACGAGTAGGAGAATAAGATGAGAAACTACGCAACGGTCGCAAACTAGTAATGATCAAGAAGTGATCCTGAACTACTTATGTTCAAACATAACCCCACCATTTTCTCTTCTCGACTCACTTGAAAAGAGACTGTCACGGTTACACAGGCGGTTGGTGTATTTTATTTCGGGTCTAGTGTCAAGTTCTCTACAACCGAACATTAAAAATTCCCATCTGCCACATAACCGCGGGCACGGCTCTTGAAAGTTTTAAACCATGCAGGGGTGTCCCAACTTAGCCCATGACAAGCTCACGATCCATAGAGACAATCCTCCATCGCGGGACCCTCCGATCAGACTCGGAATCCCAGTGCACAAGACATTTCGACAATGGTAAAACAAGTCTAGCAAGACCTCCCAGCGTGCCGACACCCTGATAGTAGCCGCGCGTATCTCGTCTCAGGCCACAACAGATGGGACAAGCTACAAGTAAAACCAGCCCTCGAGTTTCCCCAAGGTGGCCCTGCGCGCTGCCCATTTGGGACCAACACCATCAGCACTGGCCCCCTGTATTAGGTTGAAACCTCGGGTAGCGCTAACTCCCTATGCATCAAATTTATTATCATGTTTAGTTATTATGTTGAGTAAATGGTAAGACCAATGTTGGGCCTTGCTGGAAGAGTTTTATTCAAAGCGAACTGTCAAGAGGGGCCCATAAACCCTCACCGGGTTAGGGACGCAAAATCAAGGAACATAACACCAGTATGACGAAAACAAGGGCGACAAGAGTGGAACAAAACATCAGGCAAAAGGCCGAGCCTTCCACCCTTTACCAAGTATATAGATGCATTAATTAAATAAGAGATAATGTGATATCTCAAGATATCCATGTCCCAACATGGAACAAACTGCAACTGCACCTGCAATTAGCAAAGCTATAAGAGGGGTTGAGCAAAGCAGTGACATAGCCAAACAATGGTTTGCTAGGATGGTGAAAAAGGTTAGAGGCTACCATGGCAATTTGGGAGGCTTGATCAACAAGTGGTAGGTAGCGCGACATAGCGATAGCATCGAGACAACTAGCAAAGCAAAGATAGTAGTGGTATCCAGAGTAATGGTCATCTTGCCTGAAATCCCGCTAGGAAGAAGAACGAGTCCATGAAGAAGACGAGCCAACGTAGTCGAACGGATCCTCACAATCGCAACGTAACCAGAACTATCAAGGAGAAGCGCACCCGGAAAGAAGCAAACAACATAGTGAACCAACAAGTATAAACATGGCATGATGCACAATCAAGTATGATGCATGTCCAGTTTAAATATGCATGGCATGGCAAAGTGCAACAAACAATACTACAAATTAAGTGGAGCTCAATATGCAACGAGTTGCATATTGATGAAACACCACATGAATTATTTAGTTCTCTCTCGTTTATGCTACTCATCAATATTAAATGTTGGTTAACATGGCAAGAGGTGAAGCATAATAAAACTACCTATCTAGGCAAGTTTAAATAAGGTCGGAACAACAACCAACAATTCTCAAAAATCCCCATGTGCATTTAGCAATTTAATGCAAACAACAATTTTAAACATTTTAAATGTTGTTAACATGATGCGGATGACATATACAAGTTTTATGCAATTTTATGAAAAGGTTGACATGAGCATGTTGTGAAGCATTTGGTCACCATGACGGAACGAAAGGGGTGCCATAGCGACGAATCCGAAAATGATGTCACGGCAACATATCGGTTCCGGTAACTCGTTGAGAGACCGGTGCAAAAGAAGTGTGACAGGAGCGTGTCATGCAAGGACGGTGGGGTGATCCCGATAACTGGGTATCCCACATGACGGTGGCAAGGAAACGAGTGACAACGTGCGACGAACAAGTCGAGTATGATGCAAACGTGAGCATCTCATACAACAAAAGCATTTGTCCACGGGTCATCGTCTTGACGGTTATACCTTCGAAGCGTGCATTTTCGGAGCGGATCAGGTTCGATGCAGTGTAGGGGAAGTAGACGTTCTCAGGACGGTCGTAGAGGAAGTAGTGGTACACATTCTAGAAGCGGTTCACGACGATTTTAGTCGAACTTGGTGATCTGAAGGTGTACTTGGTGAAAAATGGTCGTTGTGGTACTTGTCGGTCCATGAAGTCGATCTCAGAGGTCTTGTCGGATCTACAACAATGATAGTTGTACACGTATCGAAGAGGAACTTGACGTATCCATGTACTTGGTGTTCCGGTCTTGGCGGTGTAGATTTACACACTGCCGGGGTACTTGGTGATCCAAAACGATGCATCACAACGGGCCTCCAGTCTTGCGAGACTTGGTATGAACCAACCGAAACAACACAAGGCAGTCTTGGCGTCCAAGGACGGGATCGGTGGTCGAAGGGCATGGGTCTACTGCCCGCGAGGAACAAAACATGGAGGAGGCCGCGGGCAGCAGGGTGAGATAGGCAGAGGAGCGGGCGCAGCGAGGAAGAAGGGGCGCGCGCAGCAGAGGCAAGCGACAACACACATCCGTGGCCCACGGAGAGGTCGAGTTGGACATCGTGGAGGACAGCAGAGGTGACAGGCAGAGCAAAGGGGCCAAGGTCGTTCGACGAAGGAAGGGACGAAGGGCGACGCAAGCGGGAGGATGCGGTGGTGCTGGCAGCGGGAAGGTCCGGCGATGCAGCAAGGTGGAGGCGTGCAGGCGGGAGCAGAGGCGCCGCGTCTGCTGGGGCTCCGGTGAGGCTGGTGAGCGCCGGTTGAGGCGAGGACAAGGAGCTCGGGTGGCCGGCTGGTCGTGGTCGACGGGGAGGTGCGGGGCCGCGTGGGTGTGAAGGGGATCGGGTGAGAAATGGTGTGGCAATGGGTATCAAGACGAAGGGGTGGCGGTGCTAGAGGAAGGACGAGGGGGAGAGGGTTCGACTGGGAGAGAGAGCAGGGGATCGGTCTAGGGTTAAGACAGGGTTAGGTGGGCCTGGGAGGCCGGCCCAGCTGCGTGTGGTCTATTGGGCTTCTCTCTTTTCCATTTACAGAAAAAGAAAGAAAGAAAATAGTGAAAAGGAAGAGGTTAGAGAAGGAGTATGGACTAGTGAGGTATTTTCCTGAGATCGGGAAAATATGAATGATTTAATGAAAATGGTTGGAAGGGTGTTGGGCAACCTAGATCCAAACTCATTTGAACTTAATTCAAATGAGTGGGTGAAAGAAGTCGATGTTTGGTAGGTCCAGAAATGTTTGAGAATTTTGGTAGAGCTCGGGAAAATGATGAAAGAATTTATGGACAAAGCTTAAGGTCAAGAAGTGAGATAACAAAGGCATGGGGAATTATTTTGCAAGTGTGTCAAAGGTAATTCCACATAAATGGAATATTTTATAATAGCTCCCTAATATTGGGAGGATAAGTTATAAAGAGAAGTCACCCTTCCCTCATTTTAAATGGATCGAAGATCCATATAATTTATTTAAAAGAGTTATAAAATTAATAATATGATGGCATGATGACATGATGCAATGCTAATGATGCAATGATGAATGCAATGAACCTAACAAGTCACACGACGAATCTCGGAATCCATGGAAGGCATCTGGAGCGCCGGTCTTGGGGCGTCACAGTTGCCTGAGGTCATCGCCCACGGTGTTTTCTCAATAACCGTTTGCAATAGAAAAACCCAATTAGTAGGCTAATTATCCTATTATTAATAATCCATTTATTAATCTAATTGACATTTCATATTAAGCACACAATATATTTCATTTTCGTAATTGAAATACATCAGAGTACAACATCATATAGCTTCAGCACTCAGCTACCTCATTACACAACTGCACCAGCACCAAGTTTCACATGCAACATCTATAACCTTTCAAAATTAGCATCATAGGCGATACAAAGATAGATGTATCTCATCTGGAAAACTGCTGAAGCGGAAGGTGAATATTGAGCCTTCATTGATGTTGAAGGTCTTTGCAACTTTAGGCCAGTGCCTATGGATGATTAACCGTCCATCCTTCGTCCTCTTCAGGAACACTTCAATATTGAACCGTGGGTGTTGTATGAATACCTTCGTCGCCTCCTGGCCATACAGGTGGTTTGAGAGGTAATCATCAGTAAACTTTTTTGGAAAGGCCTAAAACAAGGATGTGCGTAAATATCTTCTCTATATTGGAAATGGGGCAAAGGAATAAAAAAGGCAAGGTGTAATAGTTAGTACCATCCTATAGTGAACTGATGTCTTCTTTATTGTGCAGACAAAGATCTTGTTGTTTTCTGTTCCTAATTTCTTTATCCTAACATTCTTTCTGAGTTTCTTGACTTAACTAATATTCATGGACAACTCATTTCCCCATATGCAAAAAGGGTCGAACAGTGGGTCAAAACCTCTGACAGCAGGACCTACATGTGCAAGACCAAATTGTTAAAAAAACCTAAATATTGGAATGGTTCCTGCAATTGCACAATAATGTGCTATTAGACAAATTACCATGCATGTGCAAATCTCGATTGTAAACCTCAGTGCTTCCCATTGTTTCCCCGCAACACATATAAGGTAGTTAGTCATCAGGTTAAGGGTTCGCATGCTATCAGTAAAATATGTTGATGAAAAATAAGCACATTGCAGATTCATCAGATTAATTCAAGCCACATGGAAAACCCATTTATCCAAACCAAGCATGATTAAGAACTAGGAAATATAGCACTTTCCTGTGTTTCTCATGTATTTAAGTGCAGCCAAATTCAATTTATTCCTCACATGCACAACAATATAAAATTCTACCCACGACAATTGGACATTGCATTGCAGAATTGAACAAAGCAGTTAACTAAACACCATAACAAATGAACCAAACATTAACTGAGCACCACATTGCACAGCATAACATACTCCTAATAGAAGATCGGACAGTTAACCAAACCAAGCACGCTTAACAACTTGGAAATATAGCAATTGTATTTGTTTCTCATGTATTTAGTACAACCAGATTCAATTTATTCCTCACATGGTATACAATAACAGAATGCATCCACAACAATTGAACATCGCATTGCAGAATTGAACCAAACAGTTAACTAAACACCACAACAAATGAACCAAACGTTAACTGAGCACCACATTGCACAATATAACATACTCCTAATAGAAGATCAGATAGTTAACCAAACCAAGCATGCTTAACAACTTGGAAATATAGCAATTGTATTTATTTCTCATGTATTTTGTACAACCAAATTCGACTTATTTCTCACATGGTATACAATAACAGAATGAACCCACAACAATTGGACATCACATTGTAGAATTGAACCAAACAGTTAACTAAACACCATAACAAATGAACCAAATGTTAACTGAGCACCACATTGTACAATGTATAACATACTAGAAGATCAGACAGTTAACCAAACCAAGCATGCTTGACAACTTGGAAATATAGCAATTATATTTGCTTATCATGTATTTTGAAAAGAAAAATTCAATTTATTTATCACATGGAAGACAATACAAAATTGCACCCTGAAGAATTGAACATCACATTTGCAGAATTGAATCAAACAGTTAACTGAACATGACAACTAATTAACCAAACAGTTAATAAGTGAGCACCACATTGCACGAAATATAGAACATATACACTAGAGCAACAGATTGCATGGTAAAAGTAGATAGCACAATTCACTAGAATTTGTTAAGGAAAGGCAGTAGCTAGCAAACTGAACTTGGGTCCTTATAGTGAGCTAATAAGACAAGCTACTCCTCATTGTCGGAGATATCGATGACGATTGGCTCCTTGGACATGGAAGAGGGCAAGGCCTCTGCATCGTGTGTGCCCTCATCGTAGTGTTGAGTAGCCTGAGCCGCTCGGGGCACCAACCTACTGGCTCTCGAGATGAGGTAAGCACGTGCACGCTGAGAAAACACCTCATAGTCTTCATCGAAGACACCGAGGTTGGGCTCGAGAAAACGCCACGAACTGTCGTTTAAAGCAGCCAACCGCGTCGCGTCATCAGCGCGCGAGGCGTCGACGGTGGCCTCGACGACGAGGTGCTCCTCCAAGATCTGGGGGTCGGCATGAATGTCAGCCATCGCGACCTCATCCGCGCGTGCGGCCGTGATTTGCTTCTCCGCTGCCAACTGCTCCTTGAGATCCTGGCTATACTACATGCACCATGGCTTAAGGCGGCGCTTAATTGGTGGAGAGGTCGGTGATTTGGGTGGAAGGTGTCGCGCCGGCGGTTGGGGCATGTGGGATGTGGAAGGAGGAGGAGGATGGGGGTCGGCTATGGATTACCTGCATGGATAGATGAGGCCGAGCAGCGTGAAGGAGGGTCACCGACGAGGAGGCGGCGCTGCAAGCAAGGAGTGAAGGTTTCAACTTGGAAAGGAAGGCGGAAACAAGGGAAATGTGGCTTTTGGTAAGGGGGAGGGCGGGGAGGTAGATATTTCCGTGGAAGCCAAAAATTTGGAATTGGTTCAGCGAAAAAACTAGCGCAAAGTGTCATCAGACACGGTCCCTTATTCAGAACTGTGTATGATATGTGAACATCACAAATGATTCAGATAGCTTAACCCGTGTGTGATGAGTTTGAACGTCAAAAATTTTGTTCGAAGTTCCCTGGTTACAGTGGTCATCCACGTCATTGCACAATTTGGGTACACAAAGGAGACTACAGCACACCTGGTTACACTGTCAACCTAGAACAACATGAGTGTTGTGTTAGATTTTGGAATTTTTTGGGGTTCGTTTGGACATTTTTATACATTAACTGGGTTTTCTAGGCATTTTATGTGTACAATTCAAATTTGAACTACATGCACATGCTCCAGTGCATATAAATTGGTTGAAAAATCAAATCGGTGTCCTTGGTTACATGCTTAGGTCCCATGCAAGAAATGTGAATGAATGTCAAACACCTTGCCACTGTCACTCAGCCGCAAACATTGAGATACATGGTTTTTAAATTCTAGTAAATCCAAGACTCGTCTGAAATTCATGAAAGTTGGCATGCTATCATGGAGCGGCATCAACATGCCATGGTAAAAAAATTGTCCCATTTGGGGCAGGTTTGGGTATAAGCTTCTCACAACAAGCCTGATGGTTTCGGTAGGGAACATGCCACCTTTGGGGACGAAACGATATATGTTGCCTCTTATTGCTTTCAAAAAAATTCTAGTGTCAACAGAACAACATGAGTATTGTGCTAAATTTTGGAATTTTTCGGGGTTCATTTGGACATTTTTATACATTAACTGGGTTTTCTAGGCATTTTGTGTGCATAATTCAAATTTGAAATACATGCACGTGCTCCAGTGCATAAAAATTGGTTGAAAAATCAAATTTGTGTCCTTGGTTGCATGCTTAGGTCCCATGCAAGAAATGGGATTGAATGTCAAACACCCTGCCACCGTCATTCGGCCGCAAACATTGAGATACCTGGTTTTTAAATTCTAGTAAATCAAAAAATCATCTGAAATTCATGAAACTTGGCATGTTATCATGGAGTGGCATCAACATGCCGTGGTAAAAATTTTGTCCCATTTGGGGCAGGTTTGGGTATAAGCTTCTCACAAACCAGAGCTTCTCACAACAAGCCTGATGGTTTCGGTAGGGAACGTGCCACCTTTGGGGACGAAACGATATTCGTTATCTCTTATTGCTTTCAAAAAATTTCTAGTGTCAACATAGAATAACAGAAGTGTTGTGTTAAATTTTGGAACTTTTCGGGGTTCGTTTGGACATTTTTATACATTAACTGGGTTTTCTAGGCATTTTATGTGCATAATTCAAGTTTGAACTACATGCACATGCTCCAGTGCATATAAATTGGTTGAAAATCAAATATGTGTCCTTGGGTGCATGCTTAGGTCCCATGCAAGAAATCGAAATGAATTTCGAACACCAGGGCACTATTGATTGCCGGCAAAATGTTGAGATACTTTGTTTTTAAATTCTAGTAAATCCAAAACATGTTCGAAATTCATGAAACTTGGCAATGCTATCATGGAATGGCACCCGACATGTTGTGGTATTTTTCGTGTCCATTTTGAGAGAAGGCGCACTCGTTTAACAGCCAACAAAGGCATTTTAAAACAAATAGCTGCCACTGTAACATCTCAAACGTTTTGTATAATTTAAATTGTGTGCATTATGTTAACCATTCACGTGGCGCCATGCCTCACTCTTTTAATGGCTAGGAGGTTCCGTGGTGCTTGACTAAACGGGAGGTGTGCGAGCTGTACTCCAATGCAAGGCTCACCGGGAAGCGTGCGAGCTGTACGCCGCGCAGGCTCACCGGGAAGCGAGCCCTTTGACTTCCATGGCCGCCCGCCTTGCTCGCATCCTCTCCATTAATGGCGCCCACGCTACAGTTTAATACGGTTTTTAAATATAAAACACTCGTCGCAAACGTTTTAGTTAGAACACCTGTATGCAAACCGACAGCTTCCCCAGGAAGCCAAGGGAAAATGTGCCGAGCAGGATTTGTGAAGCTCTTGATCGCAAATGTTTTAGTTAGAATACCCATATGCAAACCAACAGCTTCCCCAAGAAGCCAAGAGAAAATATGCCGAGCAGGATTTGTGCATCCCTTCAACGTAAACGGTTGTTTTGGATGACCCATGTGCAACCACATATAAACAATTTGGTAAGATTTGCATCTGTCATATTGGGAATATTGTCATTTGTCAAACTAGAAAGATTGACATTTGTTTATCTAGTAACGGCTGGACTACTCATAGATCTCCTGATTCCTCGCCTCTGCGTCGGCATGCACTACGACCACAATTGCGGTAAGGCTCTTTCTGTGCTCGACGAGGCGCTCCTCCTCCTTCCACAGGAACTCGATGTAGTGTGCAAGGTCGCTGACGCACGTGCGGGCCTCCACCTCCGCCTCCCTCCTTCGGGCGGCGGTGGCGGAGCGGGTGATGATCCCAATGGTCAATGGTGGGCTGGTGGCCACGGCGGGCGACGATGGGGTGGTGGCCACGACCACCACCCCCCGCCGTCGGGCCGCGGTGGCAGAGCGGTTGATGGCCATGGTGGTCGGTAGTGGCATGGCGTCCACGACGGCCACCTCCCGCCTTCAGGCCGCGGCGGCAGAGCGGACGATGGCCCTGGTTTTCGATGGTGGTGTGGCGGCAATGGCGGCCGGCAACAGCTGCCAACGGGCAGCGGCGGCGGAGCGTGTGGTGGGTGTTCTGTGCACACCCAGCATGGATGCCACACGCACTACACTACGTCGGGGACTGCGCCGCCGCTGCAGTGTAGCCTCCCAGCTAGAGCTGATGGCGGAGTGGCTGAGCGATGACGACGGACCGGTGCCATTGGCGATTGTGGGAGAAGCAGACGAGATAAGCTACAAGGAGGGAGGGGAAAATGCAACGCATGCCTCGTCGGCCGTGATGGATTATATAGTAGGCCGGTAAGCATTGGGATTTGGGGGGATTTCACCAAGTCGGGTGGAAAGCTTGCGCGGGAACCTGCAAGGTTGTGCGGGAACGGGCTCACCGACGATTCATTGGCGCCACTTCGAGCCACCATTTGGCCAAAAGAATGCCCCCGCGCGCTGCGCAAGCTTGTGTTATAAGTCGTCTGCGGCAGCGGGGTGACAAGACGTGCGAGAGGAGGACGAAAGGACACGTACACATATGGTTAATAAAAAATGTTTGTGATTTAATTACCTACTATACCCTGTCCTAGTTTATAAGTAGGATTTAACTAATAAAATATGAATGCATGTCGCCAAAGATTATATCATTGGATTCGTATTTGAACATAGTTTCCAGTTATACAATTTTTGTAACATGCATTAACATTTTGTTGGTTAAATTTAAGGTTACATACCAGCAAGTGTTTGCCCGCAAAACACACGGCTTATTCCATCACAAACAGCTCGGATGGATCAACTGTATGCCACGTATCGCACATGCAACTCTAATCTGATTTGTGCTTGATGTCTCCGACATCGGTTGCACAGTTCATCTTATTTGCCATGTATCACTGTGCCGGCCTCTGCTCGTGTCCCTTGGCAAGCTCTGCTCGTCGTTAGGCGTCACAGCACGCTGTGCTTTCCATTAGGCGCCATGGCACGCTCTGCTCGCGTCCACCGACGTGCTCTACTTGCGTCTGTCGGGGCGCTCGGCTTGTGGACATATATCTTTCCCTTGCGTGTTCAACTGATATATGCATATATATATGGTTGCTCGCCATTGAGGCGACCACGGAGCGCTCTGCTCGCGTCCCTCCGTGTGCGTTCTGCCAGTGGTTGGGTGTGCGCACGATCATGTCGGGGGCCACATATGCATGCGGTTGCGCCGCGCGCGTTGCCATGCAATGTAGTTACGTGCGGCACGATGGAGTTACGCGCTGCAAATTAGAACTGCCATCAGGGCCTGTCGATATTCCAGTCCGTCTGGCTTCCCCTTTAATTCTCGTTGCCATTATAACCTTAGTCTCTTCAACCTTTCGATCGTGCCCCACAACACAACAAGCACACCCATGATGACACATAGAGAGGGGATGTCTAGTGGCGCTCCAATGGAGTTCAGCGAGCATAAAGTGGAGACCCATGCGAGGGAGACGGATCTCTCGGTGGTGTACACCATCGACCCGGCCGTGGTGGACGACTACATCAACACCGTTGAGTAGTTGCTTGCTCGAGACAAGTACAAGGTGGTCGGCATTGACCTCCAGTACACCGCCGGTCGTCCCAACATAGATCAGAAGGTTGTCATCGCCCAGTTGTGCGTGCGCCATCATGTCCTCATCTACCACTACTACATGGGCATAGAGCCTTGCGACCGTTTCACCAGGTTTGTCAACACCACCGACTACAAGTTCTCCACGGTGGAAACCACCGATGATGTAAAAGCGCTCAGGGTTACGGGCTTGGCCTGCCAGAACCTTGTTGAAATCCGTGAGCACTATAGGGTCTGGGGTAGCACGAAGAAGGACTCCCTGGTTGAACTCGCCTTAGCCATCATTGACCCATACTATGAAAAGATGAAGCAGGATGCCAACAGAACATGTCATGTATCCTAGCACGGGGCCTGGATGCGGTAACTGGATGAACCTCACCTCAGGTTCATGGCCAAGAGCGTGTACACATGCTACGAGATGCACAGGCGGATCGTTGACATGAGGAAGTGCCTTGTTATGGAGATCGACGAGACCGGATCGAGACACAACCAGAGCAAGCGTCACAAGAAGTAGATGATGATCAAATGATCATTTATCCTAGTTAATCATGCATGTAATATATAGTTTACTTTGATGTTTCAAAATGTCATGTGTGCATATATATACACACTTATAAGGACATGGTTGCATAACCAAATTAAATATCCACTTACATAGGTGGCTACTACAACCATGGCATTTGCACACACCAAAGTAAACTATTACATGCATAATTACATAGGTGGCTACTACACACATGACATTTCCACACACCAAAGTAAACTATATATTACATGCATGATTATCGGTCTTCGCACACATGGTTGTTGTTCTGTATGCAATCCCATCACACAACACACACGTCTTATTAGCAACAATGGTCTGTGTTATTATCGGTCTTCGCACATATTTCTAATTATAGACATGTTTGTCGTGTATCACACACATCTTGTTATATTCGACCGTTTCTGTTCTCTTATCTCAACGCAAACAGTTCATCTGAGTGAACTGCATGCCGTATATCTCACACACCTTGATCTGGCTGACCGTTTCTTTTGTGTTGCCTAATCAAAAACAATTCATCCGAGTGAACTGTATGCTGTATATCACACACACCTTCATCTGGCTGCCCGTTTCTTTTGTTCCTCCTCATCGCAAATAGTTAATTGAACTGAACCGGATGCCCTGCATCACACACGCAACTAAAATCTGAACCGTGTTTGATGCATCCGTCATCGCAAACGTTTTGCACCTTTTTTGACAGGTTTTTACACCACTGTTTGCGATTATTGCATCGCACACAGTTTCGTCGAAGGGTCTCTGATAGTAGTGTTGCATTAGCAGCATCTTGCAGTAGTGCCACCGACTGGCATGCAACTTGTTTTGCATAAATGTGGCTGGCGGGTGTCTGTTTCTCCTACTTTAGTTGAATCAAATTTGACTATGGCCGGTCCTTGAAGAAGGTTAAAACAACAAACTTGATAATCACCATTGTGGTTTTTGCGTGGTTAAGAACGATTCTTGCTAGAAGCTCGTAGCAGCTACGTAAAACTTGAAACAACAAAGTAGAGGACGTCTAACTTGTTTTTGCAGGGCATGTTGTGATGTGATATGGCCAAGACGTGATGTGATATACTTTATTGTATGAGATGATCATGTTTTGTAATATCGACAACCGACAGGAGCGTTAGGGTTGTCTCTGAATTATTGTATGAAATGCAAGCGCCATGTAATTGCTTTGCTTTATCACTATGCGTTAGCAATAGTTGTAGAAGCAATGGTTGGCGAGATGACCTCGACGCAACTATGGAGATAAAGGTGTCGAGCCAGTGACAATGGAGATCATGACGGTCCTTTGAAGATGGAGATCAAAAGCGCAAGATGATGATGGCCATATCATGTCACATATTTTGATTGCATGTGATGTTTATCCTTTATGCATCTTATTTTGGTTAGAATGGCGGTAGCATTATAAGATGAACCCTTCACTAAATTTCAAGATAAAAGTGTTCTCCCCGAGTATGCACCATTGCCAAAGTTCGTCGTTTTGAAGCACCACATGATGATCGGGTGTGATAGACTCTACGTTCACATACAACGGGTGTAAGACAGTTTTGCACATGCAGAATACTTGGGTTAAACTTGATGATCCCAGCATGTACAGACATGGTCTGAGAACACTAGAGACCGAAAGGTCGAATGTGAGTCATATAGTAGATATGATCAACATAGAGATGTTCACCATTGATGACTACCCCATCTCACGTGATGATCGGACATGGGTTAGTTGATTTGGATCACGTATCACTTAGATAACTTGAGGGATGTTTATTTAAGTGGGAGTTCATTAGTAATTTGATCAATTTAACTTAATTTATCATGAACTTAGTTTTATAGTTTTTGCATATCTATCTTGTAGATCAATAGCCCGTAATATAGCTCCCCTATTTTCATATGTTCCTAGAGAAAACTAAGTTGAAAGATGATAGTAGCAATGATGCAGACTAGGTCCGTGATCCAAGGATTATCCTCATTGCTGCATAGAAAAATTATGTCCTTGATGCACGGCTAGGTGACAGACCTATTGAAGGAGCAGATGCAGATGTTATGAACATTTGGCAAGCTCGATATTATGACTATTTAATAGTTTAGTGCGCCATGCTTTATGGCTTAGAATCGGGACTTCAAAAATGTTTTGAATGCCATGGAGCATATGAGATGTTCCAAGAGCTGAAATTGGTATTTCAAACTCATGCCCGTGTTGAGAGGTATGGACCTCTACTTTACCTACAAGATGGAGGAGAATAGCTCAGCCAGTGAGCATGTGCTCAGAATGTCTAGGTACTACAATCGCTTGAATCAAGTGGGAGTTAATCTTCCAGATAAGATAGTTATTGACAGAGTTCTCTAGTCACTATCACCAAGCTACTAGAACTTCGTGATGAACTATAATATGCAAGGGATGACGAAAATGATTACCGAGCTCTTCGCGATGCTAAAATCGGCGAAGGTAGAAATCAAGAAAGAGCATCAAGTATTGATGGTTAAACAAGACCACTAGTTTCAAGAAAAAGGGCAAGGGAAAGAAAGGGAACTTCAAGAAGAATGGAAAACAAGTTTCCACTCCCGTGAAGTAGCCCAAAGTTGGACCTGAGCCTAAAACTAAGTGCTTCTACTGCAAAGGGAATGATCACTCGAAGCGGAACTGCCCCAAATACTTGGCGGATAAGAAGGATGGCAAAGTGAACAAAGGTATATTTGATATACATATTATTGATGTGTACCTTACTAGTGTTCGTAGTAACCCCTGGGTATTCGATTCCGCTTCAGTTCCTAAGATTAGTAACTCAAAACAGGAGTTTTAGAATAAACAGAGACTAGTTAATTGTGAGGTGACGATGTGTGTTGGAAGTGATTCCAAGGTTGATACGATCACCATCGCACACTCCATCTATGTAGCAACCTGACCCGAATGGATCACGTCTACTGTGCTACGGTGTCATCCCTGGATCAGTAATGCTGACACCACACAGTACATCGAGGCTTTACAGCAGAGTTGCAATCACACACTTAATACATCGATGACTCAAAAAGAACTTATTACAATAAATATGGCTTAAGGCCATATTATAAAGATAACAGCGGAAGACTTGGAAGATAAATGGGTCCATCAACTCCAGCGGCATCACTGAGTATAGAACCACGACCTAAAAACACCTCAATCGTCGTCTGAAAAGTCTGCAACATTAACGTTGCAGCCCGAAAACGGGTCAGCACATGGAATATGCTGGCAATGTAACACATAGAGAGTAATGGAATGAAACAGCTATACTATATGCATGTTTGGATGGTGGAAAGCTCTATGGTTACAGTTTTGCGTAAAGCCAATTTTTCCCTACTGCAAAGGAATAAATTTATTTAACTATCATGGTGGTTGTGAAACATTGAGAATGGTTGACAGCATTCTCAATCCCAATTAAAAATAATTAAAACCCAACAATATTAATTAAAAGTAACATGATGAGATTCACAATGATATTCAAGTACTAGATACTCAAGTTGTCCATAACCGGGGACACGGCTAATCATGATTAGTTTGTACACTCTGCAGAGGTTTGTGCACTTTTCCCACAAGACTCGATCGCCTCCGTTGGATTTCTCGCACTACATGGTGTTTGAGAAGCGGATGACCGAGACACGGTCTTTCAGAAGCGCTAGCACCTTACATGTGGGGTAGACCTACCACCTACAACCCCTACATCTGCTAGTCCACCCCGTAAGAGTTCGCACAACTTAGTCAACTATGCCAGAGCCCATAGTAGCATGTGGCTGCACACGAAAGTTTCTAGCATGAAAGATCTTATGATCCCTTTGAGCCTGGGTGGCGGTCCAAAAAAACAGGCAAGTCCTGATAGACATCAGGTGCCTCAATCCACCCAGATGTGTGTTTAAGTTTCCACCTTAGATAAACCATTAAAATTATCATCTCACATCTGTCATGGATATCACTCACCCAATCCACGTCTACTAGCATAGCATGGCGTAATAAGCAAACGTAGAGGTAACTCCCAAGGGTTTGATAATAATACAGGTAATAGGTACTACCTCATCTACTTCCCATCCCACAATTTAATTAGATCCTAATCATGCAATGTGTGAGGATTGATCTAATGCAATGAAACATGGGTTGTAGAAAAAGTATGATCAAAGTGTTACTTGCCTTGCTGATGATCCGCGAGTCCTAGGGTTTCGAAGTAACAAGCGGCGCAATCCGGGTAATCTATCGCAGACAAACAACAAGCATACAATAAGTACTCATCTAATGCACAGGTAAAACTCGAACAAGAGAACGAACCAGGTAGTTCAACTTAAGAACTCCGGTTGCACAGAAAGAAAGAACCGAACAAAGAAACAAACGGCGAAAGAAAACAACTCGGTTCTAGCAAGTTGAAACTAGGTCAAATTTTACCGGGGCAAAAACTTGTTTAAGTTGATTAGACGGAACGGCGGTTTCGAGACGACACTCCAGGCGCTTGAATCACCTGATTCCGATAAACGAGCGAGAAGATAAACTAGAACGAAGATCGGATCTGAGATCGCGATCGTGGAATAAATCCGACGAAAAGAAAAAGAAAAACGGTTAAACGAACGGACGTTCGTTAACCTAGAAGAATCCGGTGATCACGTTCGTTAGGACGAACGGTCCGGCGAACGGTCCAAAGGCAACTAAATCGGAGAAGAAAACGAATCCGATCTAGGGTTTCGGAGAAGAAAACCGATCGAAAAACCGATCTAGAAAACCGGAACGGTTTAGATAAGAACCGGAAAGAAAACGAATCGGAAGAGAAGAAAAGAATCGGAACGATTAGAAGAAAACAATCCGAGGAAAAGAGACGCGGGGCAACCTCCGGCGAGGGCTCCGGCGAGGGGCTCCGGCGGCGGCGGCGTAGGGCGGCGGCGGCGATGCACAAAGGCGGCGGCGTGGGTGAGGGGCAGCGCGGCGCGGCGTGGGGTGTGAGGTGCGGCGTGGGGTGGAGCTCTAGGCTTTGGGTTTGATGATTTAGAGGGGGGTGCTTGGGTATTTATATTGGGGAGGGTGAGGAGACTTGGGGTAGGGGACAAGAAATAGACTAGGATTAGGAATCCTAGATGAAAAAGAAAACGAAACAGGGAAAGGGCCGGCCTAAGTCCCGCTGGGACTCGGCTTGAGCCAGAGGCGAGGCGGCGGCCTCCTGGCGCACGCGCGTAGGGGCTGGGGCGCAGCGGCGGCTGGCTGGCTGGGCCTTGGCCCGGCTGGCCGGCGCTGCTTTTTTTTTAAACGGTTCAGCGCGCAGAAAAAAAACAAAAAGAGATCTAAACGAACTCCGAAAAATCTAAGTAAATTTTCCCCAACTCCTAAAAATGAGCCGAACAAAATGAACTTTTCTTCGGACCTAAAATGCAATTTTCGAAAACGCGCATTTTTCCCTATCCAAATAAAATGCAAATAAACACCGGTAAACAAAATTTGATTTATTCATTAGATCTTCATTTTTCCTAAATTTTGGGAAAGTCATATTATTCCCTCTCTTATATTTTGACATCGGAAAAATAATTGAAGATAAAATAAATAAATCAAATGATCCTCTTTTCAAAATTTGAGAAAACTCAAATATGAAAATAACGAAATCTCCAACTCTCTCCGAAGGTCCTTGAGTTGCGTGAAATTTCTAGGATCGACCAAAATGCAAGAAAATATGATATGCATGATGATCTAGTGTATAACATTCCAAATTGAAAATTTGGGATGTTACAATCTACCTTCAGGATTAGTGTTGAACCTAAATAAATGTTATTTGGTGTTTGTGGTGGGCATGAATATGATTAGATCATGTTTATTGCAATACGGTTATTCATTAAAGTTTGAGAATAATTGTTGTTCTGTTTATATGAATAAAACCTTCTATGGTCATACACCCAATGTGAATGGTGTATTGAATCTCGATCGTAGTAATACACATATTTATAATATTGATGCCAAAAGATGCAAATTTGATAATGATAGTGCAACATACTTGTGGCACTACCGTTTAGGTCATATTGGTGTAAAGCGCATGAAGAAACTCCATGTAGATGGACTTTTGGAATCACTTGATTATGGATCGTTTGATACTTGCGAACCATGCCTCGTGGGCAAGATGACTAAAACTCCATTCTCCGGAACAATGGAGTGACCTAATGACTTATTGGAAATAATACATACCGATGTATGTGGTCCGATGAGTGTTGAAGCACATGGAGGGTCTCGTTATTTTCTTACCTTCACAGATGATTTGAGTAGGTATGGGGATATCTTCTTGATGAAACACAAGTCTGAAACATTTGAAAAGTTCAACGAATTTCAGAGTGAAGTGGATAATCATCGTAACAAGAAAATAATGTTTCTATGATCTGATCGCGGAGGCGAATATTTGAGTTACAAGTTTGGCCTTCATTTAAAACAATGTGGAATTTTTTCACAACTCACGCCACCTGGAACACCACAGCGTAATAGTGTGTCCAAACGGCGTAACCGTACTTTATTAGATATGGTGCGTTCTATGATGCCTCTTACCGATTTCCCTTTATCATTTTGGGGTTATGCATTAGAGACAACCGCATTCATGTTAAATAGGGCATCATCTAAATCCGTTGAGATAACACCGTATGAACTATGGTTTGGCAAGAAACCTAAGTTGTCGTTTCTTAAAGTTTGGGGATGTGACGCTTATGTCAAAAGGCTTCAGTCTGATAAGCTCAAACCCAAATCGAAGAAGTGTTTCTTCATAGGATACCCTAAGGAAACTATTGTGTACACCTTCTACCACAGATCCGAAGGCACGATCTTTGTTGCCAAGAATGGGTCCTTTCTAGACAAGGAGTTTCTCTCGAAAGAAGTGAGTGGGATGAAAGTAGAACTTCATGAGGTAATTGTACCTACTCTCAAATTGGAAAGTAGCACATAGAGAAAACCGTTCCCGTGATGCCTACACTGACTAGAGAGGAAGCTAATGATAATGATCATGAAACTTCGGATCAAGTTACTACTGAACTTCGCATGTTAACTAGAACATGTTCCGCACTAGAGTGGTACGGTAATCATGTCCTAGAAGTCATGTTGTTAGACAACGGCGAACCTACGAACTATGAAGAAGCTATGATGAGCCTAGATTCAGATAAATGGATTGAGGCCATGAAATCTGAGATAGGATCCATGTATTAGAATAAAGTATGGACTTTGGTGGACTTGCCCGATGATCGGCAAGCCATTGAGAATAAATGGATCTTTAAGAGGAAGACGGACGCTGATGGTAATATCACTGTCAATGAAGCTCGACTTGTCGCGAAAGGTTTTCAACAAGTTCAAGGGGTTGACTACGATGAGACCTTCTCACACGTGGCGATGCTTAAGTATGTCCGAATCATGTTAGCAATTGCCGCATTTTATGACTATGAAATCTGGCAAATGGATGTCAAAACTGCATTCCTTAACGGGTTTCTTAAAAAAGAGTTGTATATGATGCAACCAGAAGGCTTTGTCGATCCTAAAGGTTCTAACAAAGTGTGCAAGCTCCAGCGATCCATCTATGGACTAGTGCAAGCATCTCGGAGTTGGAATATACACTTTGATGATGTGATCAAAGCATATGGTTTTATACAGACTTATGGTGAAGCATATATTTACAAGAAAGTGAGTGGGAGCACTATAGCATTTCTGATTTTATATGTGGATGACATATTGTTGATTGGAAATTATATATAATTTCTGGATAGCATAAAAGGATACTTGAATAAGAATTTTTCAATGAAAAACCTCGGTGAAGCTACTTACATATTGGGCATCAAGATCTATAGGGATAGATCGAGACGCTTAATAGGACTTCCATAAAGCTCATACCTTGGCAAAGTTTTGAAGAAGTTCAAAATGGACCAGTCAAAGAAAGGGTTCTTTCCTATGTTGCAAGGTGTGAAGTTGAGTAAGACTCAAAGCCCAACCACGGCAGAAGATAGAGAGAGAATGGAAGTCATTCCCTATCCCTCAGCCATAAGTTCTATTATGTATGTCATGCTGTGTACCACACCTGATGTGTGCCTTGCCATGGGTTTGGCAAGGGGGTAAAATAGAATCCAAGAGTGGATCACTGGACAACGGACAAAATTAACTAAGGAAATGTTTCTCGGTTATGGGGGTGATAAAGAGTTCGTCCTAAAAGTTTACGCTGATGCAAGCTTTGACACCAATCCCGATGACTCTGAGTCTCAATCTGGATACGTATTGAATGTGGGAGAAATTAGCTAGAGGATCTCCATGCAGAGCATTGTAGACACACTCCATGCAGAGCATTGTAGACATAGAAATTTGCAAAATACATACAGATCTGAATGTGGCAGACCTGTTGACTAAACCTCTCTGACAAGAAAAACATGATCACACCTTAGTACTCATTGAGTGTTAATCACATGGTGATGTGAACTAGATTATTGACTCTAGTAAACTCTTTGGGTGTTACTCACATGACGATGTGAACTATGGGTGTTAATCACATGGCGACGTGAACTAGATTGTTGACTCTAGTGCAAGTGGGAGACTGATGGAAATATGCCCTAGAGGCAATAATAAAGTTGTTATTATTATATTTCCTTATTCATGATAAAGTTTTATTATTCATGCTAGAATTGTATTGACGGAAACTTAAATACATGTGTGAATACATAAACAAATACCGTGTCCCTAGTGAGCCTCTACTAGACTAGCTCGTTGATCAAAGATGGTTAATGTTTCCTAACCATAGACATGAGTTGTCATTTGATAACGGGATCACATCATTAGGAGAATGATGTGATGGACAAGACCCAACCATTGGCATAGCATATGATCGTTCAGTTCATTGCTACTGCTTTCTTAATGTCAAATACATGTTTCTTCGACCATGAGATCATGCAACTCCAGGATAGCGGAGGAATACTTTGTGTGCTATCAAACATCACAATGTAATTGGGTGCTTATAAAGATGCTCTACAGGTATCTCCGAAGGTGTCTGCTGAGTTGCCGTGAATAGAGATTGGGATTTGTCACTCCGTGTAATAGAGAGGTATCTCTGGGCTCTCGCGGTAATACAACATCACAAGAAGCTTGCAAGAAAAGTGACTAAGGGGTTAGTTACAAGTTGATGTATTACAGAATGATTAAAGAGACTTGTCGGTAATGAGATTGAACTAGGTATAGAGATACTGATGATCGAATCTCGGGTAAGTAACATACCGTCAGACAAAGGGAATTGTGTATGTTGTCATAAAGGTTCAACCGATAAAAGATCTTCGTGGAATATGTATGAATCAATATGGGCATCCACTTCCCGCTATTTGTTATTGACCAGAGAGGTGTCTCGGTCATGACTACATAATTCCCGAACCCGCAGGGTCGCACGCTTAATGTTCGTTGACGCTAGAGTAGTATTGGGATATTTGATGAGTGGTAACCAAATGTTATTCTGAGTCCCAGATGAGATGCCGGATGTAACGAGTAGTCTCGGAATGGTCGAGAGGTAAATATTTATATATGGGAAGTCATATTTTGGGTTTCGAAAAAAGGTGTGGTTTTTTCGGTATTATGCCCGGAAGCTTCCAGAAGGTTCCGGGGAATTCAGGAGGGGTCCAGAAGTCCACAAGTGGGCCCACCACAACCCACGGGATAGCATGGGCTGCGGGGAGGCGCCCTAACCTTATTTGGCTAGGTGCACCAAGTCCTCAAAAGCCCATGTGGCTAGGGAAGGCAAAAAAGGAAGGAGTCCTGGTAGGAATAGGATTGGACTTGGAGTCCAAGTCCCCCCCCCCTTACCTGCGCCCTAGGGCCTGGAGGGGCTGTTTCCCACACCCCTCCACTTATATATATAGAGGGAAGGGGCGCCCCAAGAGGACACACCAAGCCCTTGGCGCCCCTCTCTCTCCCGTTACTTCGTAGTTCCACCGCCTCTTCCCGGTGACGCTTAGCGAAGCGCTGTCGATGCTCCACCACCACCATCACCACCACGCCGTCGTGTTGGTTGTGATCCCATCTACTTCTCCTCTCCCACTTGCTGGATCAAGAAGGAGGAGACCTCATCGAGCCGCACATGTGCTAAACTCGGAGGTGTCGTTCGATCGGCACTAGATCAGTTGGATTGTGATCGGGTCGCGAAGAGTACGACTACATCAACCGCACTGATAAACGCTTCTGCTTAGCGATCTACAAGGGTATGTAGATGCTCTCCCCCTCTCATAGCTATGCATCTCCATGGATAGATCTTGCGTGTGCATAGAAATTTTTTGTTTTCCATGCAACATTCCCCAACATCTTCTTCTCGTGGTTCGATAACCCAGGGTCACCTCTAGGGAAATAGGTGTGAGATACTCTTTTCTGTTCTAATACCGGATCAATAAAAGGAGGTACCAGGCACCACCTGAGCTTGTGGCTCAGTGGTGGGGCCCCTCCCTGGTGATTCTTCTTCCAGTACTTTTTACTTATTCCAAAATAAATATCCATAAATTTTCAGGTCATTTGGAGCTCTAAAGAATAGTTGTCTTTGTTGTAGCTCTTTTCAGGTCCAGAATTCCAGCTGCCGGCAATTTCCCTCTCCATGTATATCTTGCATAATAAGAGATAAAAGGCATTAGAATTGCATCATAAAGTGAAATATTGATCTAAAACATTATATAACAATAGGAAAACATGATACAAAATGGACGTATCACCATCTCCACGCCAAGTTGGGCTTGGTGCACGGGGTCTACACCGACGACTCCCCATACAACATGACCAACATCGAGAGCATTGGAATAATCACTCTAATGATTCTTGAAATTACTATGAGGCGCAACCATGATATGGTCATCATGATCTTTGCGGAGAAGGCCAAGGCTTATTTGTCGGAGGAAGGGGTCATGGACATGCACATCGTGACCATGAAGATGATGGGATTGGTAAATTCAAACTTACCAAGCTCAGTGGCTATTTGAGTGGAAGATGCATGTGGATCAGATCTTTGATAACCACCCCTATACGGAGGAGAAGATGGTACGATCTACACCCATTGAGTTTACTGGCACTGGCTATGCTTTGATTTGGTGGGACCAATTATGTCATGTTGGAGGCCGTCCGTAGACATGGGTGCAAATGAAGAATCTATTACGGAGGCACTTTGTTCCTGAACACTTCACAAGAACCTTGTACAATCGACTACAATGGTTGTGCCAAGGTAACTCTAGTGTTGATGAGTACTATATAGAAATGGAGATTTTGATGATTAGGACATGAGTGAACAAGCTAGAGGAAGCCACAATGTCAAGATTCATTCTTGCGCTCAATGGATATTTGCAAGAAAGAATAGAGATGGTTCCATATCATGATTTATAGGAACTTGTGCATCAGCCTGTTCGTGTAGAGCAGCAGCTAAAGTGTCGCCAAGCTCACAACCACAGCTATGCATCAAGAACCTGGAGACCTTTAGCTCAGTGAGAAGAAGATGGAAGCATTTTTGTAAATTTTTCCCTCACACAACAAGACAACTACAAAAGAAGCTAATGCATCAAAGGTTGAATCTTCCAATACCCCTGCCACTCACATTAGTAATATTCGTCATACATGTAAGGTTAGAGGTCATTTCAAGAAGGATTGTCCTAATTTGAATAAGGTGTTGCTCACAAATGATGGATATGTTAGTGATGACCCAAGTAAAAAATCTGAATATGAGAAGAAAGATGCATATTATACTTTTGAGACCGGAGCTCCTCTGAGTTAAGATTGAGGAGATGGTGTTAATATCATGGTTAGCAAAGTGGCTCATTATTATGCTCCTATTCTTTATAAGTTTGGCACAAAATGTGTTCACGTTTGCGAGATCAAGGGCAAAAATTGCAAGGTAGTCATTCATAGAGTCAGTTACAACAACATCATTAGTAGTGATCTTGTGCATGCTCTTGGGATATTAACATGGAGGTAGCCCCAGCCACATTACGGGAAGCAGCTAAATGGTGTTGGTAAAGATAAAGATTACTCATCGTGTTAGGGTGTGATTTTTAGTCGGGAGTTATGTGGACAAGGTGGTATGTGATGTAGTGCCAATGAAGCTTGTCATCTTCTTTTGTGAAGACCATGAAAGTTTTATCGCAGTGCTACACACCACGGGATGTCTAACACTTCATGCATAAAAAAGGAGTGAACCATGTCTTGGAACCTATGGTGGAGCAAACATTCAAGGTTGAGCAATTCCCACATGTGAAGATGCTTAAAAAGAAAACCTAGGACGGGTTTTTTGAAGGAAGGGAGGAGGATGTGGACCAGATCTTGAACAAGGCATCAAAGATCAGCCAAAGGAAGACATGGGCAAAACCATTATCTTTGTTGGGAAGCTTCCCATGCCTATTTTGGGAGAAATGCCACATCAGATTTCCACCTGCAACTTCCCACCTAAAACTAATTAATTCTAGAATGGTCTAGCATCTTCTAGGAGTTCTATTAGATGGTGTGTGAAGTACGCTTTCATTCAAAACAAATGGTGCATCATTTGAGGTCTTGAGTCAAAAGTTATTCAAGTTCCTTTGCAAGTTTTCCAGCGGGAATTAATAGAGTGTGGTGAGGCTCAACAAGTTTGCTCCTGTTACAAATTGGGACTCACAAATTAGTCCTTCATTTGGAGTTATTTTCACACCTAACTAGTATATGCCTCTAGTATTAGTACTCCCTAGTAACTATTCCATGTGAAGGGGGTGAGATTTCTGAGTTTATGTTTGTAGACTGTCAATGAGGTTGTGCTGTGCTGTGAGCGCTAGTTTCGTTGAGTTTTAGCTCTTTGTATGTGGATTGAAAGGGCCTATCCTTAATCCATATAGGATCCTCATGGTTCCCACTTGTGATTCTATCTAGGTTCACAAGTTCCATGGTTTTGGTTGCGACCTTGTAAACTAAGCTAGGTATTCGAAGTGATATATTTGAGAGTTTTTCCCAATGGTCTTTGCCACCTAAGAGAGTTAGTTTCTGCTTTCTATGAGTTGTTTGATATCGTGAAAGATTGTTCAAGCGGCATCCCGCATCATTATGCTTGTAGTTTTTTTGTTTACTAGCAATTTCATAGCAGTTGCGATTCCATGCGCGTCTCATCTTGCTCTGCTTCATCCACCGTGTCTGGCCTAGCCTTGAAAAACTCCATTTCCCCAACAAGGTAGTAGGTGTCGATGTCGTCGAGCTGCACAAGATAGCCGGAGGGGGCGACACAGTTAGATAGCCGGAGGCGTATCTCGTTAGTTTTCTTCTAAGCCGATGATGGGAACATTAGCCACTAAGATTATTGATCTCATTGCACAAGTCATTCCACCATCGACCACCACACCATGTTCACCATCCGCAAAGCATTTCCTTCTGCTCCTGACATCCTTGCAGAAATTTAGGATGCATGAGTTGTTTGATTTTACTACAAATAGGAATGCTATAAACAACATGAAGCACATAAATAAAGCAACATGAAACACTATAGAAGCACATGTGTTAAACATGTGAAGCAAATTATTGAACAAACACAACTATTGTGCTTATGAAGCGAACTAATTAAACATAGAAGCATGAAATTTTGGATGCATCATATCATGAAATTCAACATAATCTGCATAGTGTAAGTATAGACTTTTGAAAGTGGGAATATAAAAAGATTTCTACGTAGTAATTCAAACTCATATAATGAAGATGGGCATCTTGTCCATAATATATGTGAAGTTTAGGAAGCATGAGGGCGCAGTATGAAGCAAGGAAATAAAGTAAAATTGAACACACTGAATTAAAAATATCCCAAGGGGATATTCTCACAGAATATATATGAATTAAGGATGCAAAAGTACGACATGTATGTAGCATGCTATATTGACTTCGTCCTGGCGAAGAAGGGATTCCAAAGCCAGTCACCGACAACAATGACCTCCTCTGATGCATTGACCCGGCTTCGGACCACCTCCTAGGTATAACAAAAAAACTTGCATGAAGTAGAACGTACATTGGGAGGGAACCTACAAGTTGATTCATGTAGTCAGTTGCATCAATGTTTTCATGTCTAGTGAGGCAATCCCCGATTATCATAGGCAGCACGGCCACTTGCTGAGGTGACGTCGCTTTGATGCACTGGGAGGGGAGACGTGTAGGGTCAGGACGCTAGAGAAAGCTGACGGGTCATAGAGGTGGAGGCATTGTATGGGAGAAGAGCAAAACGATGTCGTGAATCGTGAGAATTGAGATGAGGCTATGGATCATGACTTTGTGAGAATTGGAAGTTCTATGTCAATAAATTGGGAAGAATGTAGCTTCCACAATGAGCGGAGGGATTAGAGGAGTAAATTTTAGAGGAGATGTGGGCACATAAAAAACAGGATGTTAGAATGGAATTTGGTGAAAGCTCTCTAAGCCGGAGGATGAAACAAAGAATCAATGCAGCATTGGTCACCATTTTCTAGTATGAGATGTTAGATGCAAAGTTTTTACCAAATTTAAATTATGTATCGAGTAAGAAACTCATTTTCTGACATAGAAGGAGCTCGATGTTCAGATTCAATGGATGGATTGTGTAGAGAACATGTCTTTACCTTTTCGTCCCCTATCCCTTAGTGTCTAGGGAAAACTCTCCCCTCCAGGCTTCACCGGTAGCCCGTGGATTCGTATCGCCTCTACCTATCACTCCGGTGACCTATTGAAAAGAGGGAAATCTCGGTGCCTCCACTCCATTTAGTAGTTTAGGTTAGGTTTTTAGTCCTTGTAGGTGCAGCGCACGATCGAAAAGCGGTGCTTCTTCTTTGTGTTTTATCTTCCAAGCTCCGGTCCTCCTCGAGTTCGTTCATCTAGCATAGACAACGGAGCTCCAACGTAGATTCTTGTTGTCTCCTTAGGGTGGCGAGGTTAGGGTTTCTCGTCATGTGGCGAGATTTGTTATCAGGTGCTTCAGATCTATTCAATGTTCACCGACGATGATTGCGGCTCCAGGGTTGGAATGGAATGGTTCCATTCCACCGGAGCGGGTTGGTTCCGTCCCTATGTTCGGTTGGGATAATTATGTGGAACGGAATGGCTACATTCTAGTGTTTGGTTAGGGTAATGGAACGAAATGAATTTGGTTAGAAATGGAGAGATTATCTCTCGGAATTGCCGCATTTAAATAGAACAATATTTTTTATCAATAAATTGTTTGAATTGTCAGCGAAAATTCAATTGTATTATAGTTTGGACAATTTATAAATTTTGTCACTATACACAAGAAATAATTGCCATTACCATCCACCCTTCCTGGTTCAGACTCTCGCATATACGAACAATTCAGAGTTCAGACTCGCTCATGCACCAACAATTCAGAGTTCATACTCGACATTACAACACACGCATTTGCTAATTGCAGTTTACAATCAGTAGCAAAAGTTTTCCTCCTTTTTTACTAGCAAAAGAAGATGAAGCTCTCGAACTGCACGGCGTACAGCACCAGAACAGTCAGCACGCACACCGCGACGAACACCCCCATGGCGCAGAGGTCTGCAACGGCTTCCTTGCTGGCTCGCTCTCGGCCAAATGGGCCGCCGCCATGCCTCTCTTCCATGCGAGCCGCCTCCGCTCGCCCGCTGCTAGTCTGCTGCCGCGCTGCTGGTGCACGCCATTAGAGAGGGAGAGTCAAAGCCGGAGAGGAAGAGAGGAGGGAGCGGCTGACGGCATCGCAGATCGAGCGGGAGAGATAAGGGGGTGGCCACCGGCGTTGCAGATCGAGGGGGGAGAGACGAGGGGGGTGGCCGCCGGCGTCGCAGAGAGAGTGGGGAGAGATGAGGGGGTGGCGGCGCTGAGATTGGGGGTGAGCGAGAGTCAGGGGAAGGCGTGAGACTGAGGCGTTCCGCGTCGTCCGGCCAATTCGAAGGAACGACCTGGTTCGTCATATCGACCGAATTGTTGGAAATATGCCCTA
Organism: Triticum dicoccoides; assembly: GCF_002162155.2. Lineage (NCBI taxonomy): Eukaryota > Viridiplantae > Streptophyta > Magnoliopsida > Poales > Poaceae > Triticum > Triticum dicoccoides. The sequence goes on from NC_041388.1 coordinate 269,386,663, forward strand.
GAGGCAATAATAAATTAGTTATTATTATATTTCCTTGTTCATGATAATCGTTTATTATCCATGCTAGAATTGTATTGATAGGAAACTCAGATACATGTGTGGATACATAGACAACACCATGTCCCTAGTAAGCCTCTAGTTGACTAGCTCGTTGATCAATAGATGGTTACGGTTTCCTGACCATGGACATTGGATGTCATTGATAACGGGATCACAGCATTAGGAGAATGATGTGATGGACAAAGACCCAATCCTAAGCCTAGCACAAGATCATGTAGTTCGTATGCTAAAGCTTTTCTAATGTCAAAGTATCATTTCCTTAGACCATGAGATTGTGCAACTCCCGGATACCGTAGGAGTGCTTTGGGTGTGCCAAACGTCACAACGTAACTGGGTGGCTATAAAGGTACACTACAGGTATCTCCGAAAGTGTCTGTTGGGTTGGCACGAATCGAGATTGGGATTTGTCACTCCGTGTAAACGGAGAGGTATCTCTGGGCCCACTCAGTAGGACATCATCATAATGTGCACAATGTGATCAAGGAGTTGATCACGGGATGATGTGTTACGAAACGAGTAAAGAGACTTGCCGGTAACGAGATTGAACAAGGTATCGGGATACCGACGATCGAATCTCGGGCAAGTATCGTACCGCTAGACAAAGGGAATTGTATACGGGATTGATTAAGTCCTTGACATCGTGGTTCATCCGATGAGATCATCGTGGAACATGTGGGAGCCAACATGGGTATCCAGATCCCGCTGATGGTTATTGACCGGAGAGTCATCTCGGTCATGTCTGCATGTCTCCCGAACCCGTAGGGTCTACACACTTAAGGTTCGGTGATGCTAGGGTTATAGAGATATTAGTATGCGGTAACCCGAAAGTTGTTCAGAGTCCCGGATGAGATCCCGGACGTCACGAGGAGTTCCGTAATGGTCCGGAGGTAAAGATTTATATATGGGAAGTCTTGTTTTGGTCGCCAGAAAAGTTTCGCGCATTATCGTATTGTACCGGGAGTGCCGAAAGGGGTCCGGGGGTCCACCAAGGGGTCCACCTGCCCCGGGGGGCACATGGGCTGTAGGGGTGTGTGCCTTGGCCTATATGGGCCAAGGGCACCAGCCCCAAGAGGCCCATGCGCCAAGAGATAAGGGAAAGGAAGAGTCCTAAAGGGGGAAGGCACCTCCTAGGTGCCTTGGGGAGGATGGACTCCTCCCTGGCCGCACCCTTCCTTGGAGGAAGGGCCAAGGCTGCGCCCCCCTCTCCCTTGGCCCTATATATAGTGGGGGGGAGGGAGGGCAGCCACACCTAAGCCCTGGCGCCTCCCTCTCCCTCCCATGACACATCTCCCTCCTCCCGCAGCGCTTGGCGAAGCCCTGTTGGAATCCCGCTACTTCCACCACCACGCCGTCGTGCTGCTGGATCTCCATCAACCTCTCCTCCCCCCTTGCTAGATCAATAAGGAGGAGACGTCGCTGCTCCGTACGTGTGTTGAACGCAGAGGTGCCGTCCGTTCGGCGCTAGGATCATCGGTGATTTGGATCACGACGAGTACGACTCCATCAACCCCGTTCTCTTGAACGCTTCCGCGCGCGATCTACAAGGGTATGTAGATCCACTCCTCCCTTGTTGCTAGATGACTCCATAGATTGATCTTGGTGTTACGTAGAAAATTTTGAATTATTGCTACGTTCCCCAACAGTGGCATCATGAGCTAGGTCTATGCGTAGTTTCTATGCACGAGTAGAACACAAAGTAGTTGTGGGCGTTGATTTTGTTCAATATGCTTAATGTTACTAGTCCAATCTTGATTCGGCGGCATTGTGGGATGAAGCGGCCCGGACCAACCTTACACGTACGCTTACGTGAGACCGGTTCCACCGACTGACATGCACTAGTTGCATAAGGTGGCTGGCGGGTGTCTGTCTCTCCCACTTTAGTCGGATCGGATTTGATGAAAAGGGTCCTTATGAAGGGTAAATAGCAATTGGCATATCACGTTGTGGTCTTTGCATAGGTAAGAAACGTTCTTGCTAGAAACCCATAGCAGCCACGTAAAACATGCAAACAACAATTAGAGGACGTCTAACTTGTTTTTGCAGGGTATGCTATGTGATGTGATATGGTCAAGAAGAATGTGATGAATGATATGTGATGTATGAGATTGATCATGTTCTTGTGATAGGAATCACGACTTGCATGTCGATGAGTATGACAACCGGCAGGAGCCATAGGAGTTGTCTTTATTTATTTATGACCTGCGTGTCAACATAAACGTCATGTAATTACTTTACTTTATTGCTAACCGGTAGCCATAGAAGTAGAAGTAATAGTTGGCGAGACAACTTCATAAAGACACGATGATGGAGATCATGATGATGGAGATCATGGTGTCATGCCGATGACGATGATGATCATGGAGCCCCAAAGATGGAGATCAAAAGGAGCAATATGATATTGGCCATATCATGTCACTATTTGATTGCATATGATGTTTATCATGTTTATACATCTTATTTGCTTAGAACGACGGTAGTAAATAAGATGATCCCTCATTAAAATTTCAAGAAAGTGTTTCCCCTAACTGTGCACCGTTGCGAAAGTTCGTCGTTTCGAAGCACCACGTGATGATCGGGTGTGATAGATTCTTACGTTCGAATACAACGGGTGTTTACGAGCCTAGCATGTACAGACATGGCCTCAGAACACATGCGAAACACTTAGGTTGACTTGACGAGCCTAGCATGTACAGACATGGCCCGGGAACACAAGAGACCGAAAGGTCGAGCATGAGTCATATGGTAGATACGATCAACATGAAGATGTTCACCGATGATGACTAGTCCGTCTCACGTGATGATCGGACACGGCCTAGTTGACTCGGAGCATGTAATCACTTAGATGACTAGAGGGATGTCTATCTGAGTGGGAGTTCATAAGATGAACTTAATTATCCTGAACATAGTCAAAAGGTCTTCGCAAATGATGTCGTGGCTCATGTTTCTGTTCTACTGTTTAGATATGTTCCTAGAGAAAATTTAGTTGAAAGTTGATAGTAGCAATTATGCGGACTAGGTCCGTAAACTGAGGATTGTCCTCATTGCTTCATAGAAGGCTTATGTCCTTAATGCACCGCTCAGTGTGCTGAACCTCGAACGTCGTCTGTGGATGTTGCGAACATCTGACATACACGTTTTGATGACTACATGATAGTTCAGTGCGTAATGCTAAATGGTTTAGAATTGAGGCACCAAAGACGTTTTTGAAACATCGCAGAACATATGAGATGTTCCAAGGACTGAAATTGGGATTTCAGGCTCGTGCCCACATCAAGAGGTATAAGACCTCCGACGATTTTCTTAGCCTGCAACTAAGGAAGAAAATCTCAATTGTTGAGCTTGTGCTCAGATTGTCTAAGTACAACAATCATTTGAATCGAGTGGGAGTTGATCTTCCAGATGAGATAGTGATGTTTCTCCGAAGTCATTACCACCAAGCTGCTAGAGCTTCGTGATGAACTATGATATATCAGGGACATATATGATGATCCTTGAGATATTCGCGATGTTTGACACCACAAAAGTAGAAATCAAGAAGGAGCATCAATTGTTGATGGTTGGTGAAACCACTAGTTTCAAGAAGGGCAAGGGCAAAAAGGGATACTTCATGAAACGACAAATCAGCTGCTGCTCTAGTGAAGAAACCCAAGGTTGAACCCAAACCCGAGACTAAGTGCTTTTGTAATAAGGGGAACAACCACTGGAGCAGAATTACCCTAGATACTTGGTAGATGAGAAGGCTAGCAAGGTCGATAGAAGTATATTGGATATACATTGTGTTGATGTGTACTTTACTAGTACTCCTAGTAGCACCAGGGTATTAGATAGCGGTTCGGTTGCTAAGTGTTAGTAACTCGAAATAAAAGCTATGGAATAAACGGAGACTAGCTAAAGGTGAGCTGACGATATGTGTTGGAAGTGTTTCCAATGTTGATATGATCAAGCATCGCACGCTCCCTCTACCATCGAGATTGGTGTTTGCGTTGAGCATAGACATGATTGGATTATGTCTATCGCAATACGGTTATTCATTTAAGGAGAATAACGGTTACTCTGTTTATTTGAATAATACCTTCAATGGTCTTGCACCTAAAATGAATGGTTTATTGAATCTCGATCGTAGTGATACACATGTTCATGCCAAAAGATATAAGATAGTAATGATAGTACCACATACTTGTGGCACTGCCACTTAAGTCATATCGGTATAAAATGCATGAAGAAGCTCCATGTTGATGGATCTTTGGACTCACTCATTTTTTAAAGGATTGAGACATGCGAACCATGTTTGTTGGTAGATATGCATGAAGAAACTCTATACAGATGGATCGTTTGGACTCACTTGATTTTGAATCACTTGAGACATGCAAATCATACCACATGGGCAAGATGACTGAAAGCCTCGTTTTCAGTAAAATGGAACTAGAAAGCAACTTGTTGGAAGTAATAAATTTTGATGTGTGCGGTCCAATGAGTGCTGAGGCGTGTAGTGGATATCATTATGTTCTTACTTCACAGATGATTTGAGTAGATGTTGAGTATATTTACTTGATGAATCACGAGTCTGAATTATTGAAAGGTTCAAGTAATTTCAGGGTGAAGTTGAAAGATCGTCGTGACAAGAGGATAAAAGATCTATGATATGATCATAGAGATGAATATCTGAATTACGAGTTTGGCACAAAATTAAGACATTGTGGAAATTGTTTCACAACTAATATAGCCTGGAACACCATAGTGTGATGGTGTGTCCGAACATCATAACCGCACCCCATTGGATATGATGCATACCATGATGTCTCTTATCGAATTACCACAATAGTTTATGGGTTAGGCATTAGAGACAACCACATTCACTTTAAAAGGGGCACCACGTAATTCCGATGAGATGACACCGTATGAACTATGGTTTAGAGAAACCTAAGCTGTCATTTCTTAAAAGTTTGGGGCTGCGACGCTTATGTGAAAAAGTTTTAGGCTGATAAGCTCGAACCCAAAGCGGATAAATGCATCTTCATAGGACACCCAAAATAGTTGGGTATACCTCCTGTCTCAGATCCGAAAGCAATAAGGGATTGTTTCTAGAATCGGGTCCTTTCTCGAGGAAAAGTTTCTCTCGAAAGAATTGAGTGGGAGGATGGTGGAGACTTGATGAGGTTATTGAACCGTCTCTTCAACTAGTGTGTGGCAGGGCACAGGAAGTTGTTCCTGTGGCACCTACACCAATTGAAGTGGAAGCTTATGATAGTGATCATGAAACTTCAGATCAAGTCACTACCAAACCTCGTGGGATGACAAGGATGCGTACTACTTCAGAGTGGTACGTGATCCTGTCTTGGAAGTCATGTTGCTAGACAACAATGAACCTACGAGCCATGGAGAAGCGATGGTGGGTCCGGATTCCGATAAATGGCTCGAGGCCATAAAATCCGAGAGAGGATCCATGTATGAAAACAAAGTGTAGACTTTGGCAGAACAGCTCGATGGTCGTAAGGCTGTTGAGTGCATATGGATTTTAAAAGGAAGACGGACAATGATGGTAAGTATCACCATTAAGAAAGCTCGACTTGTCGTTAAGATTTTTTCTGACAAGTTCAAGGAGTTGACTACGATGAGACTTTCTCACTCGTAGCGATGCTAAGAGTCTATTGGAATTATATTAGCGATTACTGCATTATTTATGAAATCTTGCAGATAGGATGTCAAAACATTGTTTCCTCGATGATTTTCTTGAGGAAAGGTTGTATGTGATACAACCGGAAGGTTTTGTCAATCCTGAAAGATGCTAATAAGTATGCAAAGCTCCAGCAATCCTTCTAAGGACTGGAGTAAGCATCTCGGAGTTGGAATGTACGCTTTGATGAGATGATCAAAGGTTTTGGGTTTATACAAAGTTTATGAGAAACTTGTATTTCCAAAGAAGTGAGTGGGAGCACTATAGAATTTCTGATAAGTATATGTTGTTGACATATTATGGATCAGAAATGATGTAGAATTTCTGGAAAGCATATAGGGTTATTTGGAAAGTGTTTTTCAATGGAAAGCCTGGATTAAGCTACTTGAACATTGAGCATCAAGATCTATAAGGATAGATCAAAACGCTTAATGGTACTTTCAAATGAGCACATACCTTGACATGATCTTGAAGGGGTTCAAGATGGATCAGTCAAAGAAGGAGTACTTGCCTGAGTTGTAAGGTATGAAGTTAATACTTAAAGCTCGACCACGGCAGAAGAAAGAGAAAGGACGAATGTCGTCCCCTATGCTTTTGTCATAGGCTCTATACGGTATGCCATGCTGAGTACCGCACTTGATGTGTGCCTTGCCACATATATGGCAAGAGGGTACAAAGGTAATCTAGGAGTAGATCACCAGATAGCGGTCTAAATTATCCTTAGAGGAATAAGGATATGTTTCTCGGTTATGGAGGTGATAAAGAGTTTGACGTAAAGAGTTACGTCGATGCAAGCTTAACACCTATCCGGATAGCTCTGAGTAGAGATGCCGGATACGTATAATGGAGCAACAATTTAGAATAGCTCCAAGTAGAACAGTTATTTGAAATGGCTCCAAATATAGCGTAGTAGCTGCATCTACAAGATGACATAGAGATTTGCGAAGTACATACGGATCTGAAAGATTCAGACCCGTTGACTATAACATCTCTCACAAGCATAACATGATCAAACCCAGAACTCATCGAGTGTTAATCACATGGTAATGTGAACTAGATTATTGACTCTAGCAAACTCTTTGGGTGTTAGTCACATGGGGATGTGACCTTGAGTGTTAATCACATATCGATGTGAACTGGATTATTGACTCTAGTGCAAGTGGGAGACTGTTGGAAATATGCCCTAGAGGCAATAATAAATTAGTTATTATTATATTTCCTTGTTCATGATAATCGTTTATTATACATGCTAGAATTGTATTGATAGGAAACTCAGATACATGTGTGGATACATATACAACACCATGTCCCTAGTAAGCCTCTAGTTGACTAGCTCGTTGATCAATAGATGGTTACGGTTTCCTGACCATGGACATTGGATGTCATTGATAACGGGATCACATCATTAGAAGAATGATGTGATGGACAAAGACCCAATCCTAAGCCTAGCACAAGATCATGTAGTTTGTATGCTAAAGCTTTTCTAGTGTCAAAGTATCATTTCCTTAGACCATGAGATTGTGCAACTTCCGGATACCGTAGGAGTGCTTTGGGTGTGCCAAACGTCACAACGTAACTGGATGGCTATAAAGGTACACTACAGGTATCTCCGAAAGTGTCTGTTGGGTTGGCACGAATCGAGACTGGGATTTGTCACTCCGTGTAAACGGAGAGGTATCTCTGGGCCCACTCGGTAGGACATCATCATAATGTGCACAATGTGATCAAGGAGTTGATCACGGAATGATGTGTTACGAAATGAGTAAAGAGACTTGCCGGTAACGAGATTGAACAAGGTATCGGGATACCGACGATCGAATCTCGGGCAAGTATCGTACCGCTAGACAAAGGGAATTGTATACGGGATTGATTAAGTCCTTGACATCGTGGTTCATCTGATGAGATCATCGTGGAACATGTGGGAGCCAACATGGGTATCCAGATCCCGCTGATGGTTATTGACCGGAGAGTCATCTCGGTCATGTCTGCATGTCTCCCGAACCCGTAGGGTCTACACACTTAAGGTTCGGTGACGCTAGGGTTATAGAGATATTAGTATGCGGTAACCCGAAAGTTGTTCGGAGTCTCGGATGAGATCCCGGACGTCACGAGGAGTTCCGTAATGGTCCGGAGGTAAAGATTTATATATGGGAAGTCTTGTTTTGGTCGCCGAAAAAGTTTCGCGCATTATCGGTATTGTACCGGTAGTGCCGAAAGGGGTCCGGGGGTCCACCAAAGGGGTCCACCTGCCCCGGGGGGCCACATGGGCTGTAGGGGTGTGTGCCTTGGCCTATATGGGCCAAGGGCACCAGCCCCAAGAGGCCCATGCGCCAAGAGATAAGGGAAAGGAAGAGTCCTAAAGGGGAAGGCACCTCCTAGGTGCCTTGGGGAGGATGGACTCCTCCCTGGCCGCACCCTTCCTTGAAGGAAGGGCCAAGGCTGCGCCCCCCCTCTCTCCCTTGGCCCTATATATAGTGGGGGGAAGAGAGGGCAGCCACACCTAAGCCCTGGCGCCTCCCTCTTCCTCCCATGACACATCTCCCTCCTCCCGCAGCGCTTGGCGAAGCCCTGTTGGAATCCCGCTACTTCCACCACCACGCCGTCGTGCTGCTGGATCTCCATCAACCTCTCCTCCCCCCTTGCTGGATCAAGAAGGAGGAGACGTCGCTGCTCCGTACGTGTGTTGAACGCGGAGGTGCCGTCCGTTCGGCGCTAGGATCATCGGTGATTTGGATCACGACGAGTACGACTCCATCAACCCCGTTCTCTTGAACGCTTCCGCGCGCGATCTACAAGGTTATGTAGATCCACTCCTCCCTCGTTGCTAGATGACTCCATAGATTGATCTTGGTGTTACGTAGAAAATTTTGAATTATTGCTACGTTCCCCAACACGATTATGTTGTTCCAGGAATGAGTGGGTTCCGGTTCCTCAGGTCAACCATACACGAGAATGGTACTTCAGGACGGAACCGACCCATGCCGTTCCACTCGGTCACAGAAACCAAACACATTCGGGCACATGCACAAAGACTTCTCGGTTGTCATCGACAAGGTCAAGTCGGCTTCGGTAGGGAAGTGGTGATAGCGATGCATAGGCGACTCGTTCTGGCAGTGTTGGTGGTCGCTCGATGATCTCAAAATATCAATATAATTTTTATTATGTTTGAGGTGTTTTGTACTTCGGTGAAATTTAATGATAAATATGGATCCTTTGCGCAAAAAATCGAATAATTTTGTAGGTCCACTTAGATGGGCTTATTTAGGGCCCAATCTAGAGAAGCTTACAGCTAATAATGAGGCCCAATAGATCAGGTAAATCTCAAGGCTCCACTACGTGTGTAGGTCTGGGACATCCTGTTTTGGCAACCTGTGCACCCCAGGATGCGGTAACGCACACCACCGTTCCCTCACACGCCATGTTGAGCCGGCCCATGCTTCGGGCAGGACGCCCCCCGTTTTTTTCCTTTTTTATTTTCTATTTTTCATTTTCCCTCGCTCCTCCAGCACGAAGGGTCGGCCCATGCGCGGGGCAGGACAGATCTTGTCTTTGTATTCGCTTTTTTAGCTTTTTTTTCTTCATAATAATTCGGGATTTCAAAAAAATGAATTTCTAAAATAATTACGAGTTGTGGGAAAAATATCAAGAAATAATAAAATGATAGTGAATTCAAAAAAATGTGCATGATTTTCAAAAAATGGTCAGTAAACCATAAAATGCTTGCGGCTTAAAAATACATTCATGATCTTGGAAAACTATTCGACCAATCAAAAACAGTTCACAATTTTGAAAAACGTTTGTGTGCAAAAAAAGTGTTCATTAATTTTTTTAAAAATACGCAATTTAAAAAAAGTTCACCATTTTTTCCAACAAATATAACAAAACAAAAATATTTGTGATTTCCAAAATTGTTCCCAATTTCTCAAAAAAAATCATTGGTTCAAAATTGTTTGCCGATTCAAAAAATGTTAATGAACTGGGAAAAAATCATGAATTTCAAATAAATGTTTTTCAATTTGAAAGCTTGCTCGTCAATTTCAAAAAAAAATCCCAAATTTTGAAACAAAAATCATTGGTTTAAAAAATGTTCATGAGTTTCAGAAAATATCAACAATTTTAAAAATATTCTCAAATTTAGAAAGAATTCCTGAATTCAAAAAATGTCCATGATTTTAACAAAAATGCTCACAAATTTTAAAAACAATTAACGAACTAAAAAATGTTCATTGTTTAAAAAAGGTTCAAAATTTTGAAATATGCTCGTAAAAATGAAAAATGAAAATATTAAAAGAAAGGCCAAAGAAGAAAATAAAGCAAATTGAAAAGTAAAAAATAAAAAGTTGAAAAGAAAAGAATAACAAAAAAGAACCGTAGAAGAAAAAGAAAAATAGGTAAAAAAACGGTTTTGTGAAGGTCCTAGAACCTTCCGAAATCGGTGGGGAATAAGTTGCAAATGGGCCGGTCCATACGCTGGATCGAGGAGCTCGGGGGAGTTGCCCGCTACGTTGGGAGCAACTAGTTAACGAGCGCTCCTTCGGGAGCCTCGCAACGATCAGTGTCACTTGGCGCGCTCTCAGCCATTCGCCACGTGTCGCGCTCTGGACGCTCCCTTCGGATTTTTTTTATTTTTCCACACGCGTTTTCGGCTTTTTAGACAGTTTTTCCCGGGTTTTTTTTGACGTTTTGGTTTTTCCCCGGTCTTTCTTAGCTTTTCGACCAAAAAAAATTCGAAAAAAAAATTTGCGTGAAAAAACGCGTTTTTTCCCCTTTCGCAAAAGTCACGGTTTTTCTTCCGCGAGAGGCACGGTTGTGCTTTTGCGAGAGTCACGGACGTGCCTCTCGGAAAGGGAAAAACAAAACGCGTTTTCTATTTTTTTCGTGAGAGTCACGATTTTGCTTCCGCGAGAGGCATGGTTGTGCTTACGCGAAAGTCACGACCGTGCCTCTCGGAAAGGAAAAAAATACGTGTTTTCTGTTTTTTTTCTTTCACGAGAGTCACGGTTTTGCTTCCGCGAGAGGCACGGTTGTGCTTCGCGAGAGTCACTGTCGTGCCTCTTGCAAACGGAAAAAAATGCGTTTTCTGTTTTTTTTTCCTTCAACGAGAGTCACGGTTTTGCTTCCACAAGAGGCACGGCTGTGATTTCGCGAGAGGCACGGGCGTGCCTCTTTCGGAAAAGGAAAAAAACCGTGCTCCTGGTTCGGTTTTTTCGCCCGATTTTTTTCGTCTGGTTTTTTTCGTGAAAAAAAAAGTTCGTCAAAACCTATCAACATGAGATCTAGTTTTGAAGATCTCGGCGCGAGAAATCTAATGATGAAAACGGTTCGAGATTTGGACACACGGCGCGAGAAAGTGAAGTATTCTTTGCAATTAGTACTCCTTAATTAGTGATTTTGCGCTACGTTGCTATAACATACGCGCCATGGGAGCCAGCGAATCCTATTTGATGGTGCACGCGCTCGTTAATGTGTATTCTACAAATGAGCGCCTGGAGCGCACCGAGCTGGGCCCGCCCATATAGTTTGTTTTCCAAACGATAAAAGGGTGCAGGATCTGGCTTTCGAACCCATAACCAATTCGTGGTAAGGGCATCGTTTCAAGCACTAGGCTACGGCTCGCTAGTTGACTAATTGTTCTCTTTTCCTCTTGTTCTTTAGTTTGTTTTTGCCTATTTATTTACTCTTTTTTCTTACCATTTCTGTTTCTTCTTTTTGTTTTCTTTAATGCGTGCTTTTTTAAAGTTTGTGAAGCTTTTTTTCTAAATTGTTAAACTTCTGTTCAAATTTGATGGACTCTTTTCAAATTCAATGAACTCTCTTCAAATTCGATGAACTATTTTCCAATTTGAAGAACTCTTTTCAACTTTGATGATTTTTTAAAATAATATTAACTTTTCTCAAAATCTATGAACTTTTTTTTCCAAATTTGATGAACTCTTTTTCAAATTCGATGAATATTTTTCTAAAACGATGAACTTTTTTCAATTCCATAAACATTTTTTAATTTGTCTACTTTTTTTAATACATGAACTTTTTTCTAATTCGTGATGTTTGTTAAATCTGCAGACATTGAAATTTTATTCCCGTTTATGCTTGGAAAGAAATCAAGTTTTTCTAAATAGCATGACTACGGTCTTGCTCTTCAGATGTACGTGCACCAATATTACCACTAAGGCGTTGTGGCACAAGTGGTCAGCCGACCGCGCGCTGAACTAAATGGCGCTGGTTTGAGACCTCCTATACGCCGCATTATGCGGGAGGAAGTCGGTGCTTCGCATAGGGCAGTACTCTGACTGGGCCAGCCCACGCATGAGCTGCGAGAGGTGTAAAAAATAAGAAAAAGGCAGAGCATCACGCACGATTCAATCTCGCGATCGCTGTGCTGCAAAGACAGGTAGATAACCACTGTGGCTTACTATTCTTAGTGGTACACAGGCAACACAAATACTCTAACGCTAGATAAATCGGCTGATCGGATAATTTCCCCTTTTTAGTAATTTCAATAAACATATTTTAAATGATGAACGTTTTTGCCAAGCACGGACGAGTTCCAAAATTTGTGATTTTTTTGGAATTTTTAAACAAAATTATAAACTGCGATTGATTTTTGTAGATGTGTTCAAATTTTGAAAAAAGGGAATCTTTTATAAAAAATATGAAAAATATTGTATTTGAACAAAATTTAAAGCATGAACATTTTCTGAATTTCTGAACATATCTTGAAAAATAGGAACTATTTTTTAAATATTGTTCAATTTAACTATTTTTTAAATACCGATCAATTTAAATACCGATCAATTTAAATACCGATCAATTTAACCATTTTTTGAAAAATGGGAATCTTTTATACAAAATGTTGTATTTGAACAAAATTTAAAGCATGAACAATTTCTGAATTTCTGAACAAATCTTGAAAAATGGGAACTATTTTTTAAATACGAACAAGTTTGAAAAACAGTGATTTTTTTTCAAAATAGGAACATTTTATGAATTTGCGAACAAATCTTGAACAACAGGGACATTTCCTAAAAACTCTGAACAATCTTCAAATTTGTGAACAAATTTTCAAAACAGGGATATTTTGAATTTCTGTACAAATTTGGAGAAAAATTTGTTAAAAAATTGTACAAATTTTCAGAAGGACAAATTGGTTTGAATTTGTGAACATATCATGAAAAACATGGATATTTTGTAAAATCCCGAATAATTTTGGAACAAGGAACTTTTCCATCTTTTAACAAATTTGGAGACCGGGGACATTTTTAAATTTGTGAACAAATCTGGAGAACGGGAACCTTTTATCAAAATTTGGATTTTTTTTAGAATCATGAATTTGATTATGTTTTAAAACACAAACAATCTTATAAATTTGATTTTTTTAAAGTGAATTTGTTTATAGAAAAAAGAAATATGTTGAAACTCTAAACTTTTTGAGAACACGCAAAATTTCAATTTCCAAACATTTTACTAAAATGGCAAGCAACTTTGGAAACATGAACAAAAATTGGAAACCTCCAAACATCTTTCAAAAACATGAACAAATTTCGGCTTTTTTAAAATTGCGAACAAATTTTGCTAGTGTGAAGAAAATTTGGAATTTTGAAACATTTTAGTCTTATGAACAAAAATTTGAAAAACAGGAATATTTTTTGAAGTGCGAACAAAATTTTGAAACTACAAACATTGTTTGAAAATTTTGAACTAATTTTGAAAACAAAAACATCGACACTTCGACAGGGCAAATTTCGAAATAAAATAAAAAGAAATAAAGAAAATAAATAGTCCAAAATAAAATAAAAAGAAACAGGGAAAATAAATAATCCAAAGTAAAAGGAAATGAAACAGGGAAAAAACAGAAGACAAAGGCAACATACAAAAAAAAGAAAAAGACACAGGAAAAAAAAGGAAAAAACTGAAAAACCCTGTGGAAGGAAAAAATCAGATGAGACCAATTCTGGGAACAATCTAGAAGGTGGGACCTCCTGTTCGGCACCTTTTTTTTTTGAGACACCTCCTGTTCGGCACCTTAAACGCCCGAACAGCTCCCTCGCGCATGAAGGGGACCTCTAGTGGGCCGGCCCACAAAACCTTCGCTTGATAGAAACTACAAAAAGATGTGCGGGGAGCAAAATTCGAACTCGCAACCTCAAACTTCAAATAGGAGTGCACGTACAACTACGCCATCCAACGACCTATGCTCACAATTTTCGTTTGCTTTCTTTTATTCTTGCCCTAGCTCGCAAAGCCCCGGCGTGGCAAGCTTTCCAAACCATTTCTTTTTTTCTTTTTTTTTTCTATAACGGTTTTGTTTGCCTTTTTTGTTTCCTTTTTTGCTGAATACGTGCACTTTTCTAAGAAAATCAAAGGAAAACTTAAAAAAGGGAATGAAAGTTCAATGGTTTTTTTAAGTTCATCAAAACTGAAGAAAGTTCTCGAATCTGAAAAAAAAAGTTTATTGAATATGAGAAAAGCTCAGAGAATATAAGAAAAGTTCACTGAATTTGACAAACGTTCATCATAATTAGAGAAAATTCAATAAATCTGATAAAAAGTTCATCGCTTTTGTGAAAAATTCAGCGGATTTGAAAAAAAGTTCATTGATTTTTTTAAAAAGGTCATCAAATTTGAAAAAAAAGTTCATTGAATTTGCAAATGGTTCATCGAATTTGAAAAAAAATAATCAAAATTGAAGAAATATTCATCGCAGTTCATGTTTCTTTTTCTGTGTTCCTTTCTAGAATAATATTTAAAAATGTGTCCCTTTCTAGAATTTAGATGATTCTTTGTAAACACATACATTGTTTTTTGCAATTGGTGGACATATATTCGGAAACATTAATAACTTTCAAATAATGAATATTTAAAAACACTTTGAACAGTTTTCTGAAATTGTCCGACTATTTTTAAAATTCCGAAAAAATAAAATTGTGAACATTTAAAAAAAATCTTAATTTTTATAATTTCTAACATTTTCAAAAAATCACAAAATGAGCATTTCTGGAAACTTTTCAAGGATTTTTAAAGAAGGAGGTGATTTTTTAAAAAGAAACAAAATAAAAAACTCATTGAGAACCTTCTAGAAGGTTCCAAATAGAGAAAATCTGGTTCCTAAAACCAGAACCAAGTTAAATGAGTCGGCTCAGTCTGCTCTTCCTGTCAGCACCCCTATGTGTTTTGTCGATTGTTCACTTGCTATCCTCTAGGGGCATACATATATCTCGCCTAACGCGAGTTGGAGCGACCGCTTGCATCATGGCGTCATAAATGAGCTAGCCTAGGTAGGTTCCATGTAAGTTTGTCTTTTCTCATGTTTTTTCCTTTCTTTATCTTTTTCTATTATTCAATATTTTTGAAAACAACACAAGAAAACAAGAAAAACAACAAGAAAAAGTAAGTCAAAAAGTTCTAAAACCATAGAAACCAATGAAAACCATAAAGCGAAACACATATGATGAAAGGAAGACAAAAATTTAAAGAAAATTTAAAAAGCGATGAAAAAGAATGAGAAATGAATACAACCAAAGAAAATCAATGAAAACCGACGAAAGAAACAAAGAAAATCGGGAAAAGGAAAAAACAAAGAAAAACAAGTAAAGCAAATGAAGACAATGAAGGGAAAGTTATAACAAAGAAAAAAGAAAAACAGAAGAAAACCGGAGAAAAAGCAAAAAGTACCTAAGAGAATACAAATGAAAACGAAACAAAATTTAAAGAAAAACTGGAGCAGAACAAATCTACACCTGATGCAAGAGAAGCTATGGTCTCGCTATAAGCAGGATATAGCTCTTGCCATCCTCCTGTGTGCTTTGGTCATTGCCCTTTTTTCTTCCGGCCGCTTCCTACGTGATCGGCACATGTGCGCCTATCTTCCTACATGAAACGCATATACAATCAATTACACGATAAGAGAACTTACAAAATACACATACTTTTATTTAAAATACACAAACCCCTTTTCAACTTTACATTAAAATTTCCTAAAATGGTGTAAGCACTTTTAAATTGCGTAAAAATATTCAAATACCAGATGAATGATTTTCAGTGCATCGTAAACATTTTTTATTATAATTGATGAAAATTTCAATACACGGATTAGCGTTTTTGAAATACATCTATATTTTTCAATACACATTGAGTATTTTTCACTACATGGTGAACATAGTTCAGTACATGATGAACATTTTTTAAGTACACAACGAGCATTTCTAAAGTGAAGATGAACATTTTTAAATACACTTCGAACAAATTTTGAATTACATGATGTACGTTTTAAAAATGCACGGTGATCAGTTTTTGAGAAATACATGACACACATCTTAAAAATATCATGATCATTTGGAAAAATACAAGATCAACATGGTTTAAATGATTTGTTTTTGAAATACATGATGAATATATATTTTAAATACATTACAGAATTTTTCAAGTACATTGTGAACATTTTTAAAACTAAACTAAAAATTATGAAATACAACACCGGACATTTTCAAAATACACTATGAGCACTTGTTTTCAAGAAACCAGCAGGAGTGTTGCCTTTTAATTAGAAGAAGAAAAAAGGGTGTTACACAAATTTGCACCAGGATTTTTTAGAAGCTAAGCGAGAAAGACCTAAAAAATAGTGGCATGCGACGATAGTGAAATCCACTAGATTTATGAAAGCGAATATCCGCCAAAGCTTGGTGAGCCACTTCCTAGCAGGGCATCCTCTTGCTAGTGAAAATGACGCTCACTGTCCTTCTAATTGTTCCAAAGTGGATCTATCATGCACCCCTACGCTCCACCACACTCCGTCTCAAGGTATTGGCGAAGAAACTGTCCCACCACAAGTAGATGGAAATTTCATCATTTGCTGGCTCCAGCTAGGCCATTCAGCGGCATTGACGGTCCTCCAAATCTCTTTCGTGAATCGGCAAACTTGGCAGAGATGTGCGTCAGTCTCATCAAATGGAAGACAAAGGCGATAGATAGATAGGATTACGAGGCCATCCACGAATTGACAAAGTTTCCATTGTGGCAAGTGTCTCGTGCAGTACATGCCAGGCCATTTGGGCCGCCCTGAGCTTTCCAGACCTTATAGAGTAAAACGGGCACCACACAACCAAAGAAATGCATTCGTAGGTAGATTTGTTGGAATACTGTAACAGCCAAGGAGCAACACGTTTTGGTAGGAACTTATTATGCATCATGATCATCTCATAGGCATTTCACAAGCGTCATTTTCATTTATTTTTTATTTTTTAATGAGGATTTGTTGAAATCCTCAAGTTTTTTAAGGGCTAAACCCCTTCATTTTACCAATCTGTGCGTCGATCGCATAAACGATGTCATCGTGCACTATAGCATCAGACGGAAATGGTGGCTCAACAGGATTGGCGATGAGCCATAACCATGTATTGCGACCGGATTCCATATAGACTAATCCCATGTTGAACAAGGCAATGAGCTTGTAATCCGTGTAGTCTTTTGATGGTGTGGGCACTTCGCAGATTACAACCTTCGGCAAACGGATGTCGAGCCAAAAGCTCGACGCGTGTCGTGCGTAGTAGGCAGGAGTGTTCAGCGGGCCACGAGGCTCGATGGCGGCGGTATCGAACGATGGAAGGGTGATCTCTCGCTGGGTGTAGATATCCATGAGATGCCACGGACTACCGGATTGGTGGATGAGGACGATCCAGTTGGCCTTCATGCCCGCCCAGTAGTGGCCGCGCATGAAGGACAGGTGGACGGGTAGTGGTAGAATGTCGAGGGGCACCACGACAACCTCCATAGGATCGTCAGGTCGGTGTCTGGGCCACCTGCGAGGATCGGGCATTAGCAAGCGGGGTGTCTTGAAAAGGGTCGGCCGATTGCACATGAGTAGACAGTACAAAGACACCAAGCATGCGGCCAGATGGACGGTGCTCAGCAGGTCCATACGATTACAGATTTGCTCCAAGAGAACATCGGGGAGAGAATTCCAATCGCGGCACTACGTGTCGGTCGGTTCTACCATAGGGTTTTTTAGGGCGCTGAGTGATTGGGGTTTTCTGTAACACCCACGATGCGGCTATATCTCCCACATGTCGGGGCACGACTTAGAGGCATAGCCGCATGGTAGGTTTGTCGCGAGAGGAGTAATCTTCACACAATCCCATGTACTAAATAAGAAAGGGATAAAGAGTTGGCTTACAATCGCCACTTAACACAATGCATAATTAATCCATACATCATCCAAAATACAAACAAAGGTCCGACTACGGAACCAAAATAAAAAAAGACCACCCCAAATTCTAGATCCCCGATCGTCCCAACTGGGCTCCACTACTGATCAATCGAAAAAGACACAAAACAACGATCAAGATCTTCATCGAGCTCCCACTTGAGCTGGGTTGCGTCACCTGCACTGGTATCGTCGGCACCTGCAACTGTTTGGAAGTATCTGTGAGTCATGAGGACTCAGCAATCTCACACCCGCACGATCAAGACTATTTAAGCTTATGGGTAGGAGAAGGTAGTGAGGTGGAGCTGCAACAAGCACTAAGCATATATGGTGGCTAACATATGCAAATAAGAGCGAGAAGAGAAGCAACGCAATGATCGAGTAGCTAGAAGTGATCCTGAAAGCTACTTACGTTCAAGCATAACACAAGAACCGTGTTCACTTCCCGGGCTCCGTCGAGAAGATACCATCACGGCTACACACGCGGTTGATGCATTTTAAATAAGTTAAGTGTCAAGTTCTCTACAACCGGATATTAACAAATTCACATCTGCCCATAACCTCGGGCACGGCTTTCAAAAGTTCAAACCCTGTAGGGGTGTCCCAACTTAGCCCATCACAAGCTCTCACGGTCAACGAAGGATATTCTTTCTCCCAGGAAGACCCAATCAGTCTCGGAATCCCGGTTACAAGACATTTCAACAATGGTAAAACAAGACCAGCAAAGCCGCTCGATGTGCCAACATCCCGATAGGAGCTGCACATATCTCGTTCTCAGGGCAACACTGGATGAGCAACCCGTACAACTAATACCAGCCCTCAAGTTTCCCCGAAGTGGCGCTGCAAGGAGCTCTAGTTCGGACCAA
>NC_041388.1:269405711-269424925 GCF_002162155.2 Triticum dicoccoides
CTCGGGAGCACGACTCCCAAGGGAAAAGTATAGGTGGGGTGAGGCAAATGGTAAAACCAAGGTTGGGCCTTGCTGGAGGAGTTTTATTCAAAGCGAACTGTCAAGGGGTTCCCATAACACCCAACCGCGTAAGGAACGCAAAATCAAGGAACATAACACCGGTTAGACGGAAACTAGGGCGGCAAGAGTGGAACAAAACACCAGGCATAAGGCGGAGCCTTCCACCCTTTACCAAGTATATAGATGCATTAATGTAAATAAGATATAATAATGATATCCCAATAATATCCATGTTCCAACATGGAACAAACTTCATCTTCACCTGCAACTAGCAATGCTATAAGAGGGGTTGAGCAAAAGCGGTAACATAGCCAAACAACGGTTTGCTAGGAAAGGTGGGTTAGAGGCTTGACATGGCAATATGGGAGGCATGATATAGCAAGTGGTAGGTAACACGACATAGCAATAGAGCGAGCAACTAGCAAGCAAATATAGAAGTGATTTCGAGGGTATGGTCATCTTGCCTGAAATCCCGCAAGGAAGAAGAATGAGTCCATGAAGAAGGCAAACGGACGTTGTCAAATGAATCCTCACAACACGACGCTATCGGAACTAACCCGAAGAAGCAACACCGGAAAGAAGCAAACAACATAGTAAACAACCATCACATAAACATGGCATGATGCACAACCAAGTATGATGCATGTCCGGTTTAATGAGGCATGACATTATGCAAAATAAACACATACAACATATTACACATTTTAAACACGTATGATAGTTGGATATTACGAAACTAGATGAAATTCTAGTCTTGTTTCATATATAATTCATTTTAAACCGATGCACGATTATTAAGTTATTAAATGCATGAACAACAAGGGGTAATCTGTAAATATGCAGTTTTTGGGATAAATGGAAAAATTCGCAGTGCACGAAAAAAACAACTATGGGCTGAATCTGAGAAAAACTAGGCTGCTCACCACGGGCTGAGGCCCAGGTCGGTGCAGGCCGGCTGGCTGAGGGGATGCGGGCAGGCCTTGGCGCGCCCTTGGGCTAGCAGGCCCGGTGAGGAGGAGGCGGCCCAGGACGTCATCCTCGTCTCGCGCCCGCATGAGCAGAGGGCCATGGCGGCGGCGCGGCAATGCTCCGGTGACGGCCGGGTCCGGTGGCGCTCGCGAGGACCGGAACGGGTTGCTAGGCGACGGATCCGGCTCAGGGCGCCAGATCCGTCGGCGGCGAGGCCAGGCGGCAAGGAGGCGCAGATCTCCACCGGCGACGATGACCTACGTGGGGGAGAGAGGATGAAGCAGGGAGAAGAGGGACATGTCAGAGAGGAGGGAGAGGGCGACGGGGCTCCTGCCTGAGGTTCGCCGGCGAGGGTGGTGGCTCCGGCAACATCGCCGCTGAGGACGGGGCTAGACTTGTCGCCGGCGTGAGGATGAGGTTGGGATCCGGGCTCCTCGACCCAGACGAGCGAGGCAGTGACGAGCTCGGGTGTGCGCGGGCTTGCGACGGGCACCTTCGGGCCCAGATCGGCAATAGCGAGCCGGATGCGGGCCTGCAGGGCCGAGGCTAAGTGGGGCGCGGGGAGGACGCGTGGCGCCTTCCCGCTGGTTGCGGGCGTCTGCATGGTGGCGGTTGGCCACTAGGAGCCCGCCACGTGGTGCTGGAGGGGTGGCCAGCGACGGATTTGAGGTGGGAGGCGGCGACTGGAAGGTGGAGGTGGCGGCTGCAGGTTGGGGCCCGGATTTCGAGGAAGATGCAATGGCTAGAGGTGGGAGGAGGCTAGAAGGGGTAGGTTTAGGGGGCTAGGATGCCCAAAATGGCAAGGGTGGCTGATTAAATAGGAAGGGGCTAGGGTTTAGGTGGGTTTTCGGACCCTCGGATTGCGATCGTGCGGCTCCAGACAGAGGGGGACTAGATGGACTGCAGGTGGGCTGTGCGGAGTGCAATGAGCTGAGAGGAGAGAAGAGAAGACAACCCGGCAACGGTTTTCGGAGACCGAAAACGTCCGACGATTTGACCGACTATATTGCCGCTATAGTTAACCATTGGGGCGTCAAACGGACTCCGAATGCGATGAAACTTGGCAGGCGACCTACTAACAACATAACAACACCACACACCAACTTTAAACCCATTCTGAGAACATTTCCCGACCACTTATAAAATAATATTTTGGACATGCCGCAGGCGCGTGCGAGTGTGGTTGGGCTCAGAACGGACAACGGAGAGGACGGGGAGACCTGGACGGATGCAAGTTTTGAAAACATGATGATGCAATGCACATGATAATATGTCAAGATGCAACACGCAAGCAAATGACATGGCAAAGACAACGAATAACTGGAAGACACCCGGCGCAATGGTCTCGGGGCGTCACAACACTCCACCACTACGAGAGGATCTCGTCCCGAGATCTAGGATGGCACCTGAGGGAAACGGAAGAGGAAGGGAAGAGGTAAAACTAAGTTGCTTCTTTGACAAATGAGTGAAACCAAAGAACCTTGCGAGGTTGAACAAATTGAAAGAAAGAATATAATGAAGATGAACAAAGTTGAAAACACTCCGTTAGGAAAGAGGAACAAGGAACATTACTAGAACCTTGTAGGTTGAAAGACAAAAGAAAAGGATTGCAATGGACAAGAAGTTCATGCAAGCACTCCAGATGAAACGAGATGTACAAGGAACGAAAAGGATCAATTACGACAACACTCCGGTTAAAACAAGATAGAGAGGGAAAAAAGAATGATATAATTTGGGCAGCACTCCGATTGAAAATGGAAGGAATTAACAAGAACTTGACAAGATTGGATGATACTTGACGAAATCAACAACACACTACCTCCAGAACTATTGAAAGAATGGCACAAGGGGTAAGAAAGATTTCAGACAGCACTCCAGTTGAGAAGGGAGGCAAAACTAGATAAGATGAGAGAACTTGACTGAAGGACACAACACTCTGGTTGAATGGATTCGCAAAAGGAAAGAACATGATCTTTGACAAAAATGAGATGATGGGTGAAGAGAGCAACATCACTATGCCTTCGGAACGAAAGAATAGAAGTTGAAACGTTGGAAAGGAAAAAATTGAGAAAAAAATGAAAACTTCTACCACAAATGAGTTTGGAAAAACACCCTTCCAAAAAGGTTATATGGAGTTGTTGGAAAACCAACAACGAAAAGAATAAGCTTGTAGTGTGCTTATGGAAACATCTCAAAACTGAGGTGAAATTCTGCCACTAACAAAAAACAATAGATTGGATTAATATAAACAAGGAGACGAGAAACTTATTCCACCGGAAGGATAAATGAAGAACTTGGGTCATTCATAAGCACCATAAATAGAAACAATCCTTAGGGAAAGCTTTAGGTGAACTATACCCAAGATAACTCCAATAAAGAGATTGATGGGTTGAAAAGATGTCTTGAGCGATGAGAAAATGATGGATTTAGATACGTCACTCTTGAAAAATTGTGAATCATGAAACACGAAGGGAAATTATCAACAATGACAAAACACCACCTCAAAAGATGAGATATGAAAGAATTGCACTTCAGAGTGCAAGATGGAGAATGCTTGGACTCCACAAAACAAGACATGTGTTGAACACCATGTTTATTTTGAGTATAGCTTGGCAGATCAAAACTTCGAGAGAAATCTTGAAGAACGATCGAAGATTGAAAAGAATCCTTGTCGAGCCACCATGTAGAGCCTCCATAAAGAACTCCGGTAATAAAAGGATGACGAAAGAAAGAGAAGTTGAAAACACAAGGTGAGGCCTTGCAATGATTTAGATGGAGCTTCGGGATGAGATAAAGCGGAAAACTTGAAACTCCGGGAAAAGAAAAGATGAAGCAACTTGGCACCGAGAATTTATTCATCATGAACAAACTCCGTAAGAATGAATCCATCATTTGGATGAAGCAAGAATAAGAATTATGTTATGCGTATCCTTCACCAATTTAAATTGATGACAAGCAACGGACTTGGCATACTACTTATTCTCGTAGAAAAAAAGATTAAGAGAGATATAGCGCAAACTTGAGAAGGTCTTCAATGATCCACTGGTAGCATTGGAAAGAACGAATGAATTGATATGATAAACGAAGGAAGAAGAATCTTGGAAGAACCACCATAAGAATTGAAAATGAAAATAGCAAAGGCAGAATTCACCGGGAAGAATTGGAAAAACGAAAGAAGATACTTGAGGGGATCTAGATACATGAGAATGGAGAGATCATGAACTGATTAGAGGATATTTGAACGATTCACTGGTAAGATTGGAAAGAATGAATAAATCTTCTGAAATGATGGCCTTTGGATGAATCAAAACTAAAAAGACTCCTGAATTGCTCCGGATGGTTGCAAAGAATTGTCACAATTGGAAACAATCATGAGAGGAAGTATCAAGCTTGAACTGAGAATCTTTGAAAGAACGGGTAAGTATATAAGAGGAACTCTTCTTCGGTCTTCAAAATCTGAGAATGACGACGAGAAACACCACCATGAATTGTTGAGGCACTCCGGAATGAAAATTAGAAAGGTTGATCCAAAGATGAAAAGAATTTGAAAGATCTTAGAGAAGGACATTTGACTAATGGAAATTCATTCTTACGTCAAACTTTAGAAGATTTGAGAATAGCTCCGAGAAAATAGAAGAGTCAGGTAAGATCCTAGGAAAAGACCTGTGGGTTAGGGCCCACTCAAAAGATACACCGTTGAACGATTTAAAATATAGATTGCGCTGGTTGAATTAAATGGCTAGAATGAGATAACAACCTCGAGATATCTTGAACGGATTGATAATGGAGACACAAATCTTCTGAGATATCTTCAGCACAACGGAACAAATGGAAAGCGAGAGGTGAATAATTAAGAAGTGCACCGGCATAAGAAAGCATTTGAAACGAGGAGAGGATATGCTCGACAAAGCTTGAATTGAATCCACCAGAGAAGAAAAGAACGGAGAATAAAACACTTGAAGCTCTGTTAGTATCTTCCTGAGAATCACCGGATAAGAACATTGATGGAAAGAATGAAGAAACTTCACATCCATAAGATGGATACTTGATTCAGAAATCTAAGTCCTTGAAGGAAAAGGGGTGGGTGGGTGGGAAAACAAGGCAACTTGGAGACAGATGAAACGAACAACATTGAGAAAAACCGAGAGGTGATCTTGCGGATGTTGAAATGATCGGATCCACTTGAAGAGAAACACGCCGGTTGAAAAGGATTGACATGACAATCTCGATTATCATAAAGGATTAGTATTCACATAGATATATGAGAATACTGCTTAGGAAAGGTATGGAATCAACACTTGACATTGAAGCAACTCGAATACCACAACTGAAAAACAAAACAAAGGATTGGCTTGCAGAATAAGCCGGAACAAACATATGATAGACCCCATATTGTATCATGTGTCTGTTGGAAAGATTATTCTAGGAGCTACTTGAATTCCCACTTATAAACTCCCGAAACTTTCTGGTTATGCAATCAGTTGTTGGGGATACAGGGGAAGCATAATATCTCACCCAAAACTAACAAATCCTACATCCAGCTGTATCCATCCTTCAACACATAACTGAGAATTCTTCGGAAATCGTTTACCTCAACCTTCGAAAAGCATCCGTTATACAAGTTATGGCAATACTCCCGAACTCCCACCTAGTACTGGGTGGCGTCGAGGTTATCTCACCAACAACTGCATAAAAGAGATTTTTGATGTCGGCGAACTCAGGTATTCCAGAACTTCAACAATAAAATTGTGACAACAACACCTCGGAGCTCAACTCCCCGGGACACTGCCACAACCCCTAAATGTCAGGAGGCACCAAGAACAATGTTCTCGTCACAAGACTATCGGAACGATTCCAAGATACCCGCGTGATCCTAAAAAAAATTCATGAAATTTAAGGAGAGAAGAGTCAAAACTCTACGTCAAGAGGCCTCACCAGAGCGACGAAGGGACTGAGGAGTAAAAAGAATCCTACTCTCCGATATATATAATCCTAAGACTCAAAACATTTTGTTCTAGACTCAACAACGTCAGCGATTCGATCAAGCAGGGGGCTCCTAAGTCGGGGATGGCTCTAATTACCAACTTGTAACACCCACAATGTGGCTATATCTCCCACATGTCGGGGCACGACTTAGAGGCATAGCCGCATGGTAGGTTTGTCACTAGAGGGGTAATCTTCACACAATCCCATGTACTGAATAAGAAAGGGATAAAGAGTTGGCTTCCAATCGCCACTTCACACAATACATAATTAATCCATACATCATACAAAATACAAACAAAGGTCCGACTACGGAACCAAAATAAAGAAAGACCACCCCAAATGCTAGATCCTCGATCGTCCCAACTGAGCTCCACTACTGATCAACCGAAAAAGACACAAAACAACGATCAAGATCTTCATCGAGCTCCCACTTGAGCTGGGTTGCGTCACCTGCACTGGTATCGTCGACACCTGCAACTGTTTGGAAGTATCTATGAGTCACGAGGACTCAGCAGCTCACACCCGCGCGATCAAGACTATTTAAGCTTATGGGTAGGAGAAGGTAGTGAGGTGGAGCTGCAGTAAGCACTAAGCATATGTTGTGGCTAACATACGCAAATAAGAGCAAGAAGAGAAGCAACGCAACGATTGAGAAGCTAGAAGTGATCAAGAAGTGATCCTGAAAGCTACTTACGTTCAAGCATAACACAAGAACCGTGTTCACTTCCCGGACTCCACCGAGAAGAGACCATCACGGCTACACACGCGGTTGATGCATTTTAAATAAGTTAAGTGTCAAGTTCTCTACAACCGGATATTAACAAATTCCCATCTGCCCATAACCGCGGGCACGACTTTCGAAAGTTCGAACCATACAGGGGTGTCCCAACTTAGCCCATCACAAGCTCTCACGGTCAACGAAGGATATCCCTTCTCCCAGGAAGACCCGATCAGTCTCAGAATCCCAGTTACAAGACATTTTGACAATGGTAAAACAAGACCAGCAAAGCCGCCCGATGTGCCGACATCCCGATAGGAGCTGCACATATCTCGTTCTCAGGGAAACACCGGATGAGCAATCCGTACAACTAAAACCAGCCCTCAAGTTTCCCCGAGGTGGTGCTGCAAGGGGCTCTAGTTCGGACCAACCGCCTAAAACCAAGGTTGGGCCTTGGTGGAGGAGTTTTATTCAAAGCAAACTGTCAAGGGGTTCCCATAACACCCAACCGCGTAAGGAACGCAAAATCAAGGAACATAACACCGGTATGACGGAAATAGGGCGACAAGAGTGCAACAAAACACCAGGCATAAGGCCGAGCCTTCCACCCTTTACCAAGTATATAGATGCATTAATGTAAATAAGATATAGTAATGATATCCCAACAATATCCATGTTCCAACATGGAACAAACTTCATCTTCACCTGTAACTAGCAACGCTATAAGAGGGGCTGAGCAAAAGCGGTAACATAGCCAAACAATGGTTTGCTAGGAAAGGTGGGTAAGAGGCTTGACATGGCAATATGGGAGGCATGATATAGCAAGCGGTAGGTAACGCGACATAGCAATATAGCGAGCAACTAGCAAGCAAAGATAGAAGTGATTTCGAGGGTATGGTCATCTTGCCTGAAATCCTGCAAGGAAGAAGAACGAGTCCATGAAGAAGACAAACAGACATAGTCAAACGAATCCTCACAACACGACGCTATCGGAACTAACCCAAAGAAGCGACACCGGAAAGAAGCAAACAACATAGTAAACAACCATCACATAAACATGGCATGATGCACAACCAAGTATGATGCATGTCCGGTTTAATGAGGCATGGCATTATGCAAAATAAACACAAACATCATATTACACATTTTAAACATGTATGAAAGTTGGATATTATGAATCCAGATGAAATTCTAGTCATGTTTCATATATAATTCATTTTAAACTGATGCACGGTTATTAAGTTATTAAATGCACGAACAGCAAGGGTAATCTGTAAATATGCAGTTTTTGGGATAAATGGAAAAATTCACAGTGCACGAAAAAACAACTATGGGCTGAATCTGAGAAAAACGGGGCTACTCACCATGGGCTGTGGCCCAGGTTGGTGTAGGCCGGCTGGCTGAGGGGATGCGGGCAGGCCTTGGTGCGCCCTTGGGCTAGCAGGCTGGTGAGGAGGAGGCAGCCCAGGACGCCGTCCTCGTCTCACGCCCGCACGAGCAGAGGGCCATGGCGGCGGCGCGGCAATGCTCTGGCGACGGTGGGGTCCGGTGGCGCTCGCGAGGACCGGAACGGGTTGCTGGGCAGCGGATCCGGCCTCGGGGCGCCAGATCCGGTCGGCGGCGAGGCCAGACGGCAGGGAGGCGTGAATCTCCACCGGCAATGACGACCTGCGCGGGAGAGATAGGATGAAGCAGGGAGAAGAGGGACATGTCAAAGAGGAGGGAGAGGGCGACGGGGCTCCTGCTTGGGGTTCGCCGGCGAGGGTGGTGGCTCCGGCAACGTCGCCGGTGAGGACGGGGCTGGACTTGTCGCCTGCGTGAGGAGGTGGTCGGGATTCGGGCTCCTCGGACCCAGACGAGCGAGGCAGCGACGAGCTCGGGTGTGCACGGGCTTGTGACGGGCGGCTTCGGGCCTAGATCGGCAATGGTAGGCCGGATGCGGGCCTGCAGGGCCGAGGCGAAGTGGGGCGCGGGGAGGACGTGTGGCGCCTTCCCGCTGGCTGCGGGCGTCTGCGTGGTAGCGGCTGGCCACTAGGAGCCCACCACATGGCGCTAAAGGGGTGGCCGGCGACGGATTTGAGGTGGGAGGCGGCGGCTGGAAGGTGGAGGTGGAGGCTGCGGGTTGGGTCCCGGATTTTGAGGAAGATGCGACGGCTGGAGGTGGGAGGAGGCTAGAAGGGGTAGGTTTAGGGGCTAGGGATGCCCAAAATGGCAAGGGTGGCTGCTTAAATAGGAAGGGGCTAGGGTTTAGGTGGGTTTTCGGACCCTCGGATCACGATTGTGCGGCTCCAGACATAGGGGGACTAGATGGACTGCAGGTGGGTTGTGCAGAGTGCAATGAACTGAGAGAAGAGAAGAGAAGGCAGCCCGACAATGATTTTCGGAGACCGAAAACGTTCGACGATTTGACCGACTATATTGCCGCTATAGTTAACCGTTGGGGCGTCAAACGTACTCCGAATGCGATGAAACTTGGCAGGCGACCTACTAACAACATAACAACACCGCACGCCAACTTTCAACCCATTCCGAGAACATTTCCCGTCCACTTATAAAATAATATTTCGGACATGTCGCGGGCGCGGGCGAGTGTGGTTGGACTCAGAACGGACAACGGAGAGGACGGGGGGACCTAGACGGATGCAAGTTTTGAAAACATGATGATGCAATGCACATGATGACATGGCAAGATGCAACATGCAAGCAAATGACATGGCAAAGACAGCAAATAACTGGAAGACACCTGGCGCAACGGTCTCGGGGTGTCACATTTTCGGTGCCTGCGAGCCAGCGGGGAAGTGGATTCGGGCGGGCGAGCGAAGAAGATGGCGTGTGTGGCCGAGCAATGGGGTGGGGGGATATGGCACGTGCGAGCTACCAAGGAAGATGGCGCGGGCGGGCGAGCAGTGAGCGGGGGGAAATGGTGTGCGGCCGACGGTGGGGAAGAGAGGAGGAAGAAAAAGAGAGGAGGAAGAAGAGTGAAAGACAGGGAAGAAAGTGCATTAAATCTCAATTCTACTAGTACTACTAGCAGGATATACCGCCCTTTGGAGTGTAAATAGTTACGCCGATAACATGTGGGTCTACCTCAAGAGGGCCCATATGCCAGTTAATGGAGGAGAGAGGTGCGTAGGCGTAATTGCGGAAGCGTGCTCCACTGGCAAACATGATGGTAGTACTGGGTAAGGCTGATTTAGTAACACCAACATGCTGGTTCAGCTTATTAATTAAGTGTCCCATCTACTATAGCGTGTATTGTCACTTCACTTTGAAGACTAGTTGAATAGTTCTCTCTGACCGAGATGGGAAATAATGGATCACTAAGACTTCCTATCTAGAGTATCCCTATGCCTCTACGCTCATTCTGTCCAATAAGGTGAAACATTGGCCAAGGCACCCGGTGCCAATAATGTAGGAGTACTAGTACTACCTCATTTCCGATTTATAGGGCTCAATTCAAAAATCTCATCAACCAAGGTAGATGGTGAGTGGTGGAATAATTTTTGTAGTTTGCAAAAACACTCAATTAATGCACTCGTTTTCGTCAAAAAATTATGTTTACCAATGCATTAATTGCAATGCATGCATGCATGAAGTCCATGCATTGACTAACTTTCTCTTAACACTTGCATGCAATGATTTAATGCACCTTGAAATCTGAACATGTGGTAGGGAACCATCAAATTGAGACTTATAAAATGAGAAATCTAAAATTTTGAGATAAGCCCTATAAACCGAAAAGGAGGGAGTAGTATTTTGTGTCAAACTTTGACCATCTACTCCCTCCATCCAGGTGAATAAGTCATCTTTGGTTGTGCACCGTGACCAAGAAGGAGAGAAAAACAAGAGAACTTAATGTTTATTTGTTAACTAATAGCATTGCATGCAATGAACTAACCACTCCATGTCGTGTTTGGTAGTCTCGAGTCATTGAAAACATGCACGCCCACATCTTTTATTGGTTGATATGTCAAGAAATAAGAAACGAGGTGGGAGTTAATGCACCGCGCCTAAGTGTTTTGGGATTATTTGGTTTTCGAAAAATGATTTATACACCTAGACGGAGGGAGTATTTAACAAATAGAATATTAATGCATTTCACCAAAAATCATATCACTGGATTCGTATTTGAACATAGTTTTTATGGTATAGTTTTTTATGACATGCATTGACACTTTGTTAGTTAAATTTATGGTCAAAATTTTACACAAAGTATGAAGGGGGCCATTAAACCAGGACGGAGGTTTATATACATGTCAATAAAAAATCATCAACCAATGTAGTAGTAAATGATGAGTGCCCGAAGTTTTTTTTCAAAAGTACTCAATAATGGGCTCGTTTTCCTCAAGAAAATTGTGTTTACAAAAGTATTAATTGGAATGCAAACTTTTACACGCATTGGTGAGTTATCTCTTAATTCTTGCATGCAACATTTTAATGAAGCTTGAAATATGAACATGTTAATGGGATGGAGTAAAAGCCTCATGCATGTATGCATGCATGCAACATGCAACACTCACACGTACACATGCATGCACGCAACACTCACACATCCATGCGGCACACTGCACACGACGCAACACACACACTCACGCTCAAGTGCTCAACCTACTCCCTACGTCCGTGAAAGACTGTACATCTAGAGATTTACACATTTACCAGGAGGAACCGGAACTTCATGGCATAATTAACACCCAAAAGTAGCATACTTATGTGTGCATGTGACCATTGAGAGAAGAAGATTAAATGAAGGTTGTTGCATGCTGTAATTAAGGATAGACATGTAACCTTTTTCTAGAGCACAAGTTGGTGTATTAGTCAATCAATATCGATTAGATTAAAGTCTAAATGCATTAGAAGTGTAGATGTACACTCTTTGTTTTTGAACCGATGTACACTCTTTATTGGAAGACTGAGGGAGTACACGTGCATGCACTCACATACACGGTCAGGGTGGTTCGCGCGCAAGGGTTGGACTCCTGTCGCGCCTGCGTAAAGTTTTGTTTAACTGATTTCTTTGCTCTGGCAACTGACAGGTGGGACCCAAAAACCAGGTGTCAATTTAACCAGTCAACAAAGTGCCACGTCGACTATGTGGCCGGTCAGTAGGGTGCAATACGGCGCTCTACGATGAGCTAGTGATCATATAATCACCGCAAAACTATATAGTGACCGTAAAGAGCGTATTGTTACATACGTTGACCACCAGTGTATTTTTCTCATTTCAAATTAAGCCATATTAACCGGAAAGGACGCAATATGGACTAGTACTAGTACTGCTTTGATGTGTCCTGTCAACTCGCCGAACGAGGAGAAGCTTGCTTACTATGCCCTCTCCCTCGCCCACGCGCGCGATGGCTCATAGGACGAGGAGAGGGTTTTGACTATAGCGCCCTCTCCCTCTCCCTCGCCTTCGCCCTCACGGTGGACGTGCAGCAGTTCAATGGGTGTCAGATTTCTAGAAGCATATTCTAATGTAGTATCATCATTGTTGGACCTTCCGAAAAGACGAAGAGCCAAGTGCAAGGTTCACACGAGTATGAACTGTTGAACCTCCCGAAGAGGTAAAGAGCCAAGCGTAATATTTTATAGGAGTTGTCGTGCTAGTAGGAGTACTACAACTATAGTGAACGATACTACTGTATGATGCCACCACGTCACCTATATCTGAAGCTGTGCCACCTTTTTTCTCAAAGAGCGTGTTGGAGCCCGTGCAACAACCACACAAGTTGCACGTACACATAACACATTTACTAGTAATAAATTCTAAAGGACAAATGCCAGTATGCCACACAAGTTCATCTCCACTTCATGTGATAAATTTGTGCATGACTAATCTACATATTTTCACAGCGCTACCGTTCACAATTTACCATACTCCACTTACACGTTATAGATGGGCTACATGTCCTCCTCCAGGTTCCAGTCCCAGGTGTTCTTCACGATCCATAGCGGTGGGCAACGGGAATCATTGTCGCAGTTTTCTAGTCCGGTTCCACATGATGGAGATCATCCAAGATGAAGCGGCATAAATCAGGGATAGCGTGTCCCAGCATGTCGTTCATCCGGCGGTGCGCATTGAAGACACAACCATGCTTCATGAACAGCAGGCCTTCGGTATCGTGCACGAAAGGTGGCATCCGCTTCACAATGGGGTAGCTGCCCCCAATGAAAAGCAAGTACTCTCCAAGAGTGTACCTCGTCACCCATGTAGTATCACGGGGGTCGAACTCGGCGCCGTTCATCTGGTACACGCGGCATCTCAAATCTGGACACATGGTGACGTACATAGTCAAGGTCCATGCATAATAATGTTGTGCTCAAATATGGCGGTCAGTAATACTGTGCAACAAATAGTACTACTCCGGTATAGAGGAAGTAAAATAACCGGCTTATTATGTATAACCACTCTTGGCTACATGGATGAGATAGTAAGACATGGAAAAACAAAAATGGTGGGAGCTAGTGGTTCAAGTCTTCAAGGGCCTAGCTAGCTATATGCGTCCTCCAAGGTAAAAAGTACTCCTACTAGTACTAGTAAGTAGTACAACAATGAAAGAGAAGGCGAGAGGGTTAAAAATATAATACTAAATTGTACTACTAGTACAGTAAACATGTCCCAGTCAAGAAAACAAAATAACTAACAAGTACTACTACTCTACTTCTCTAACACACATCAATGAGAAAATGGAATACCTCGGTTGATGGTGACGGTCCGATCGTGGTAGATTGTGTGACCATGTTGCACATCAGTGGTACCATGGGTAATGACTGCTAAGATAGTTGATCCCAATATGCCAAAGTCAGCTACAAGGTTCCAGGTTAGACCGAATCGCGAATGAAAATGCACATCCAGGATCGGCGATCTTATTTTGATCGGGGGATGACTGGTCCCTGCAAAATAATGAAGTACCGTTAGGGATGCAAATGATGGTTTGTGCATTCCGCTTGTAATCTCCCTTACCATAGGATGGCAACCAGATGAAACAAGTCCCTTGGCTTGTCACCACGAAAATGTGACCTAGATGGCGCACGTCATCTTCGAACGTGTAGGCGTACAAATCTGCCGCAACCAACATGCGCCAGCCTCTGCTGTTACTGCCTCTTACATTGATGGCAATCCTTATGTCGAACACCGCGATGAGATAGTAATCGTCATAGCCGCGTCGCTTTGTTGGCGGGTCCGCAATTGATATTTTCTTCAATCTCATGTAGGCATCATCATACGTATTCAAGCTTAGCCAGTCCGGAAGGCCGATCCCAATGGTGGAGAAGGGGCCTACGGGAACAGCCGCACTGCTGTGGATGTTGTGCAAAATGATGGTGGTATCCGGCCGAGGTATGCAAGCCAATCTTCATTGGCACCGAGCCATACCTATATATAAGATGGTGGGCAGCGGAAGAAATTACAGGATGAAAATAGAATAACTAAGTACTACATGATCAAACTCCATGATTGACCTGCTCATGGGACAAAATCCGACTACCTCTCAACGTCGGCAACTTTAGGAGTCAATGTGCAACCATGGCCAGGGAGCGGTGGACTATTCAAAGGATTGTCCCATATAAGAACCTTCTCCTCGAGGACGCATGGAAGACCAACAAGCATGGCCTTTTCCCAAGCCTGTTTAAGCACCGTCTTAAAAAAGTTGGTGCAGGAAGCACCGAGTCTTGCGGCGGTGAGGACGTTGGAGCGGCATGCGATTTCTCCCAGAGGATCGTCGTCCAAGGTCTCCCAGCCCCGGCGAGGAGGAGAACCGCCTAACGAATCCATGGGAGCAGCAACGAACTGCCTTCTCTTTGGGGGGGAGGGGCACTGGCGAGGAGGAGATAAGAGTGTAGTACCCGCAGGGCCTCGTCCCTTCGCTAAAGAAATTATGTGGGCACGCATAGTGGTAGTGCCTCGTGCCCCGCGATGGTGAGGCTATTATTTACTACATACTCATACTGTAGCAGTACTAGTACTACTTTCTCAACTAGTAGTGCGATGTACTGTACTTCTAGTATAGTGCACCAGTTTCGAACTCATGAATCTCAGGGCCAAGGAGCTATAGTTGGAAGTGGAGGCTACTACTGTTCACTACAACCATCACTGTACTATCAATGTAGGGAAAGTACACCTGTGGAGTGGGTACTCTCAGTGCTCTATTCAAGCGTGTAGCTGGCCTACACAGCCGCTCCTCTCACGCACACACTAGCAGCCTGTTTATCAGTGACGGTTATTGCGGGGCAGAACATCTGAGTTATTTGATACAACGAGACTAGGCTTTTCGCTTCCATTTGTGGAGGTGTAATGGATCTCGTCGAACTTTGTTAGTAGTTCCTTCTTTATGAATGAGATGAGGCAAAGCTTTTGCCTCCGTCTCAAAACAAAAAAATTCACGTCAAGAGGAATTTTTTATAGAGCTGATAATGGAGTGAAGTCCATGCGTGCAAGGCCACAAGCTACACAGTAGTAGAGTACTACTCCCTCCGTTCCTAAATATAAGTCTTTTTAGAGATTCCAACAAGAGATTACATACGGAGCAAAATGAGTGAATCTACACTCTAAACTATGTCTATATACATCCGTATGTAGTCCGTATTGAAATCTCTAAAAAGACTTACATTTAGGAACAGTGGGAGTAGCACTTTACGTACAAAGCCATATTGCACAGTTTCCAATGCCGCGCCAGGCTTTTCCGGCTCCTCGGGCTTAATTGGGAGGTGCTAGTTTAAATATGTTAGCTGATGAGGAAGCTGCAAGCGAGGTGCGGCTAGGGCGAGCACGCAGGAGAGAAACTTTGTATGGTGTGAATTGATATATAGGAGTACTACTCTAGTACGCGAGCCATGAGATGATGGGAGGGAAAACCCGTTCACGTGGCTGGGCTATCCAGTGCACCCAGATTGTGGTGCGACATGTCCGTTCGACTTCAAAAGTCAAACTACCAGCGTACAATATTGGCTCGCAGCAAAGTTACTATTTAAAAAATGTCGCCGTGCGTTTGACCGGGATTGGACCTACAAAATGAGCTATACACTCCGGCGACCACTAGTAGTACTCGTTGGAGTACAACGCAACCTAGAATCGCCTTTTGTCACTAGTACATTGTTCCTTACAAGAAACCACTAATAATGCCAAGAAACCACTAATAATGCCAAGAAACTACTACCACTTGCATACGTGGTAGACTTAAGATAAGACTACCTTATCAACCATTGTACATGCCCTTACCAACCAGCCTTACCAAGAAACGAATACTCTACAAAATGCCATTATAGGCACGTTTAAACCCATGTCGCCCCTTAAGTCAACGCCTTCTATTCGACCGACAAGTTAGGCGTTATGACTTGTGGGACCTACATGTCAGTCTGGACAAAAATCTCCGAGTGACCTCCTACCTCTGGCCCGTCCACCTAGTCATCCTCGGCCATGGGACGCAGCTACCACCGCCAGCAGAAGGCGAGGTCAAAACCGCCGGCGGTGCGGAGCCCATCTTGCGGCAGCCCAAATGCCAGCTCCGTCCGGCGCTCGCGGCCGCTAGCTAGCCAAGACATACACACCCTGCTGGATGCATCCAGCTGCTTGTCTGCAAGGTTTACTAGCTAGGTTGGCACGACGGTGCGGCGGCTTGCTCGCGCGCTCCATGCTAAGGCCATCCATCTGGCTCGAGTGAAGGCTAGCGCGGTGGCTTGCTCATGCGTGAGTCATGCTCGGGCCAGCTAGCCAACCCGTGCAGAGGCCAGGGCGGCGTCCGGGCCGTCCGGTAGAGCGGCGGCCAAGTTGCTCATCACCAGCGCCACCGACGAACACACATCAATACTATTTGAAGTAATGTTCAGGAAAAATAATGTTTTGAGGAGGAATAACAGGATAGAAGGTCAGATGTGGGTCCCTTGTGTCAACGGTCAAACAAAATGTGCTGGTTTAAGCTGCCTCGTCAGCACGGACGTGTGGGCCAACCCTGTCATAAACGAGTTTAAACGAGCCTAATCGGCACTAGGTTGTAGTTTCTTGGCGTGGATTAAGAAATTTTGGGTATACTTTTGCTATTTTTTGTACAATAGTTTCTTCCTAGGGCTGGTTGAAAGTGGTAGGTTTTTTTGTTAAATACTCTACATACTGTAAGTAGGAGTGAAAGTTAAGCTTTGGAAGCTAATAAGCAAGGCTAGTTACATAGTGCCTATGTGTACGTGATTGAAACTAAATGTCAACCATGAGTCACTAATATCTTGATGGAAAACTCGAAACTATGGAAATACTAGCATTTTTTGCATGGTTGGAAATACTAGCAATGTTCATGTGCGTTGCAACGGATCATAATTAGAATAATACTTATTCACAAACTTGATAGAAAACACTCTAATTTTGATATACATATATCACTAGAGACACATTATGTTTCAATCAGAATATATTCTTTGGGCTGTTTTGGTGAGGTGAGGGAGGGATGTGGTTGGTTTTAAGATACTAATTATGGGTTTTTCTGCAAATTGCTAGAGAAGTGGAATGTTGGTAATAAAAGGCAACAACTTACCTCACAGTCGTTAGATGTAGATCTAATGGTCAGAAATGACAGATGGTAGACAGACCATCATCACCAACTAAGTCTTCCGTAGGAGTACTAGCAAGATGTCTGTGCATTACACAGAACATCAAGATGCATTTTTTTAGAAAACACCTGGCGTGATTGATCCACGCGGGAGTAATCCCATGTGTAAAAACTAATGATATCTCGAGAAAGAGGAGATAAGGTGAAGAGGAGTGGGGCGTGGTGGTGATGGATGGTCGGACTGAGCAGAGGCATGGGGATGGACGACGCCGGCGGCGACCACCATGCCAGTTTGTTCCATAGGCTTCCTTTTTTAATTGCTCAATAATGAGGTTGTTGGAGATAAGGATGAACGAGGGAAGGCCTTGTCTGCAAATGTGGAGAGAGGTGCGGGTATCTTTTAGTTTAATTTCTATCCATCAGATATAGATCGGACGGTCTATATTGCAAGATGGCACGCATACCATCATCACCAACTTGGTTTTTTTGTAAGAGAAGAAATATAAGTATGAAGATACAAACGTATTATCGATACTTGTTTCCGCAAACTTGGATCTACATTCTATTCAACAGCTCAACATGTGGGGCCTTAGCACAATGACTTCTCGACTGTGTAAAACAAAGGTTTTCCCGTCGCCGATAAGGAGGGGGCGATGGCGGCGTGCTTTCGGCTTGCTCTAGTCCTAGTAGTCATACTAGGTGGTCTACGCACATGTAGATTTATTATTTTTCACATCTCGTGTTCTCCATACTGCCACGACTATTGATGAATAGGCAGTAAGTTATTCACGAGAAAACCTTTGTTGAGCGTGTGTGCGATAGAGAGAGACAGTGTGTGTGTGTGATATGTGTAGAGACTGAGGCAATGATAAGAGATTATTTGTGTCTCTGTGTGTGGAGGATAGAGAGAGACATGTACATGGGGCTTTGTGCTGTGTAACATGGAGACACATAGACATAATCATAGAGTGATCGTATGAGATACACATGCGGACATGGGGAGAGATGTGTGAGTTAGAGATATGGAGAATTTTGGTGTGCATCTGAGCTAGAGAGGGGGGGGGGGTATATACATACCTAGAGCTGGAGAGAATATGAAAGGGTGTGTGTCTTAAAAGAAGGATCCAGATAGATGGGTGTTTGTGCGTGTATGTGTGTGTTTGTGTGCGCGTTTGTGTGTGAGAGGGAGTGTGTGTATGTGGAGTACAGAGAGAACACTAATGATGTAAACCTAGTATAGGGATGGGGGAATGGTGTGGCATGTGTGTCAAAGATAGACAAAGGCATGTGTAGTAGCGGGATAGCATGGGTGTGGGCGGGGAGCAGACTATTTGGAAGAGACATCGAGTGTGTGTGGGAGAGGGTTGTGAGAGCGAGAGAGAGAGAGAGCTAGCGATGGAGAGAGAGGGGGTCGTTTGTGTGCAGAAGTGGCGTATAGATAGGGAGACAATGTTGATGTTGTTCGAAAGTGGCCTATGTACGGAGATGCAAGGGAAGCGAGTCATCGTGTGTGTGATAGGGACTTCATGAGACATCTAGAATAGATGGTGTAGAGAACAACGTGCGATATTGAGAACGATGATACATTAGAGAGCTATGGAAAGAGTCACAACATATATGTATACAGGGAAGGAGTCGGGGTGGGTCCGTATGTGGGAGAGATAGAAAGAGAAGAGTGGTGCACAAGAAGACAAAGTGTGTTTGTTTGCAGTGGGGGTGGTGTGTGAGGTGAGTGTGCGAGAAACACATAACTAGGGAGATAGACATTTGGGGGCGATGTTTTGTGTGTATGGGAAAGATACACTCTACAAAGTGTGTGTGTGTGTGTGTGCTTGGGAAAGAGAGATGCCGGGAGACCTAGAGAGTGGGGGAATGTGTGCATGCCCGAGAGACAAAGTGATAGAGACCTATATTGGGGTTTAGACTTTAGAAGAGAGGGGGGTGTT
>NC_041388.1:269425444-269533728 GCF_002162155.2 Triticum dicoccoides
AGATATACATGGTCAATAGTGTGTGCACTTATGGTTGATCAATTTGTTTCACAGTTTGGACTATGAGATAACGATACTTTTGAACATGCGTGATATACCTTGAAGTACCAGAATTACAAACCTAAAATTGTAATTTTGGAATTCGACTCCATCATTGGCTTTTGTAATTCATTTAAACGGAGGTACATTTTTAAGCCAGGATTTCATGATTTGAAATTCATATATCGAACCTAGAGATATACACTTACGGGAATGTTCAAACTTTATAATCATCCACTTTATTCATACACATACACATTTTTGCTTTTGTCATCATATTTAGGATAAACACATTTGGAATTTCATTTGACTTGGACTGTATGATGGTATTTGCTTGTACTAGCTCAATGATCCATATTTGAATTGAATGGACAATCTAAGTTTCAAGTTGGAGACATTGATTTTCAAAACTTGCACTTTTTTTGCGTGCAAAACAAATAAATTCTCGGCCATGATATCATAGTCGGCCGTACAAGAGTAGAACGCTTAATTTCAGGCGCCACAAGCTTTCAAACTTCCCACTCACATCAAAATATCTCGCGCCCGAAAGTTTAGTCCTGCGATATTCCTGATTTAGCCCTGCCACATGAACGAAAAAGGGTTGCTTTGGTAACTCCATTGTACATTATTCCCCAGAGCCCCTCCCCTCCCCTTCCCCGACCCCCAACCACGCCAAGCTGCTGAATCTAGTCCTCCACCGCAGCGCTGGACCTCACACCCCGCCGGATCTACCTTCTGCACCTTGGAACCCATAACTGCCAACTCACCACTTCACCGGAGCCGCTTCAGTGACTAGCTTGTCCACCGCTCCAGATCTCCTTGACCGCCATCATTGTCCACTGCACCAGATCTACTTAACTGGCGCCCTCATCCACCAGAGTGTAGGCCCTTCACTGACTCCCTCGCTCGCCCCATCACTGGCCCTTCATACAAGCCCTCATCCGCCGCAACTGATCCGCCTCACCGAAAGCACTGTACACTGCACCCGCCAACGCCTTCGTCCATTGCACCGGACCCGCTCCACGGACGCCATATTCAACTCCACCAGCCCTGCTTTAC
Organism: Triticum dicoccoides; assembly: GCF_002162155.2. Taxonomy (NCBI): domain Eukaryota; kingdom Viridiplantae; phylum Streptophyta; class Magnoliopsida; order Poales; family Poaceae; genus Triticum; species Triticum dicoccoides. The sequence continues at coordinate 269,426,543 of NC_041388.1, forward strand.
TGACGCCGCAACCTCGTTAGGTTATTTCGATTTGTACTCCTTCGGTTTTTCTCTTCTTTATCGTGGAACTGTTCACTTACCATAGATGAGCTTTCTTGTATGTCGACAGGCGCTGCAACCGAAGCACAAGAGCTGCTTCAGCAATGGCGATAGCCGACCCAAACTCATCCGCAACACGAGCACCATCGACGATCCTGAGCTATCAAGTATGACAATGATACCCATACGCCGCCGAGAATCAGGTACTATTATCCAACGGCCGTCGCCTACGTTCACTTTCTTAGCATAAGCACTGTACCTTTGAATTTCTTCAGGGCATCATTCAATTTTTCATGAGACGCGTTATTCTGCTTGCACCTGTAGGGCCATACTTCTGGAAGTGAACATGTTACATGTGCTAAATTACAAACCAGTGCACATATAGTTACAATGCTTTAGTTTTGTCCTAAGTATTACTATACTTCCTAGATATCACTGCCTACTATTTTACTTCACTACTGCAGGATGCTGCTAATGCGACACTACGATCAGAGACCCTTTGAGAAACTGTGTGCGATGCAATAATCGCAAATGGTGTTGTATGAAAACCGTCAGAAATGTATAAAACGTTTGCGATGATGGATGCATCAAACACGGCGCAGGTTTTAGTTGCGTGTGAGATGAAGGGCATACGGTTCAGTTCAATTAACTGTTTGCGATGAGGAGGAACAAAAGAAATAGGCAGCCAGATGAAGGCGTGTGTGATACACAGCATACGGTTCACTCGGATGAACTGTTTGTGATTAGGCAACACAAAATAAACGGTCAGCCAGATCAAGGTGTGTGTGATTGAGGGCATACGCTTCAGAAGGATTAACTGTTTGCGATTAGGCAACAGAACAGAAATGGGTCAGCCAGATCAAAGTGTCTGCGATTGATGGCATACACTACACATGGATGAACTATTTGCGATTAGCAACAACAAACTGAAACAGTTAGATAGATCAACGTGTGTGTGCTAGACGGGCACACACATACTAATTAAAAGAACCGTGTGTGATGGTGCTGACATTGCCTATTGCGGTGCACCCTATGGTGCAAACGCCACGTACGCAACCGAGAAGGTGTACGTGCCCACGTTACGCCTTTCGGGAATAGTGTCGCACTTATAACCGTCAGTAAATTTTGAGCATGCGTCCTTTCACATTCCAAATTGCAAACCTGTTCACACCGATCAAAACCTAAACAGTTTTCCACTTAGGAGCGTATTACTACGCGGTTATAAATACTACTACTCCAAGATGACTGCACATTCCTCCTCAACTCCTCATCCACAAAAAGTCAAAACCAAACAAGTCATTCATCATCGTTCCCTTGCATCCCCCATGGCCAGCGTGAGTTCTGGGTTAAGATATTGCCACCAAGGAGAGGCGAGCCTGGCAGCGGGAGCACGAGAGATGTCCCGCCTCGCCGCGAAAGCAGCCAACATGTCCTGCCGAACGGCCGTAGCCGTAGAGAGGTCCCGCCGCGCCGCCGAAGCAGCATGGAGGACCCACCACACCATCGATGCAGTAGACTGGTCCGGCCGCACCGCGGAAGCAGAAGAGATGTCCCGCCACGCCGCGAATGCAGCAGAGATGTCCTCCCATGCCACAGCAGCCTGGAAAATTGCCTCGTGGGCAGGCGAGGACTCTTACAGGCGCATGCATGCCCTCGTGCTCAGGCAGATGGATCAGATCTCCAGGTGGGCGAGGTTGCAGGATGACCTGCAAGCCTCATTTGAACAATCTACCGATGTCATCCAGCAACTAAATGAGAGCAATGCGAAGCTTTGGGCCGAGCGCGACCTACTGAGGGCGAAGATCATCCGAAGTGTGGAGCAGCAGGAGCAGACCACTACCTTGTTGAAGAGGACTGGCGTCATCATCGAGAAACTTATGGACGAGAATGTCATGCCGCACATCGAGCGTAGAAGGCTGGTGGAGGAATCCGTGGATGCTCTCAACCAGCATCTTGAGGACAAAAAAGAGCTCGTCGCCACCCGTCGCAGAGACTAGTTCCTGCTGTGGCTTCCTTCTTCTTTTGCCCTTGTGTATATCGGGCGTTGCCGCATGTGGCTTTTTAAATCATGTTTATAAATATGTAAGACAATTATTATCCAATGTCACTATCCTTATATTCATCATGCTTGCTATAAGTCGCAGTCGATGCTATATAGGTCTGCCGGATCTTACATCAAGATCCGTCCAAAACTTTCTTTTCAGATTTTCATTTTTCTCTCTTAAATCTCAGTCCAGTGAGACATATAGCCATGCCGTAGAACAGGTGCTCGGGCGCCATTAATGGAGACGTTGGGAGGGAGGTGCACGGCAGGTAGCGGTCAAAAGGGCTCTCCTCCCGACGAGCACGCGCAGGGGTCTGATCGCATGCCTACTGTACTCAAATAGCTATCCCGCACGGCACCTCCTAGCCAATAAAAAGGGGACACATGGCTGCACGTAATTGGTAAGTCAAACGCCCACGGTTTCAATAATACTTGTGTTTCCGATTTGTAACATGACAGCACTTGTTTCAAAATGACTTTGTTGATTGTTAATGTGTGCGCCTTCGCAAATCGGACAGAAAAATTACCACAACATGTTGGTACCATGTCATGCGACCATGCCAAGTTTCATGATTTTCAGACATGTTTTGGAATTACAGGAATTAAAAAAAACTAAGTTTCTCAATCTTTCCGTCCAAGCCATGAAGCCCAGATGTTTGAATTTCACTCCCATCTCTTGCATGGGACCTAGAAATTCACCCAAGCACACACATGTGATTTTTCAAACAACTTTTGTGCACTCGAGCATGTGCTTGTAGTTTAAATTTGAATTATGCACATTAAATGCCCAGAAAATCAATTAATGTATTAAAAAGGCCAAACGAACCCGGAATAATTCCAAATTTTAGCACGGTACTTCTGTTTGGTCTAATCTGGCTGTGTAAAAAAATTAAGGCGGGAGAAGGCAGTGTACGTATGTCGTTTCGCACACGGAGGTGACACGTTCCCTCTCGGAACCACGAGCCTTCTTGAGGGAAGCTCCGGTTTGCAAGAAGATTACACTAAAGCTTGTCCCAATTCAGGTAAAAAAATTACCGCAGCATGTTGGTGCCATGTCATGATACCATGCCAAGTTTCATGATTTTCATGCGTATTTTGGAATTACAAGAATTAAAAAACCAAGTTTCTCAATCTTTCCGGCCGAGCCACGACGCCCAGATATTTGAATTTCACTCCTATCTCTTGCATGGGACCTAGAAATTCACCCAAGGACACACATGTGATTTTTCAAACAACTTTGGTGCACTACAGCATGTGCTTGTAGTTCAAATTTGAATTATGCACATTAAATGCCCAGAAACTCAATTAATGTATAAAGAAGGCGAAACGAGCCCGAAATAATTCCAAAATTTAGCACGATACTTCTATTTGGTCTAATCTGGTTGTGTAAAAAAACTAAGGCGGGAGAAGGCAGTGTACATATGTCATCTCGCACACGGAGGTGACACGTTCCCTCTCGGAACCACGAGCCTTCTTGAGGGAAGCTCCGGTTTGCAAGAAGCTTACACTAAAGATTGTCCCAATTCGGCCAAAAAAATTACCGCAACATGTTGGTGCCATGTCATGACACCATGCCAAGTTTCATAATTTTCAGGCGTGTTTTGGAATTACAGGAATTAAAAAACCAAGTTTCTCAATCTTTCTGGCCGAGCCACGACGCCCAGATGTTTGAATTTCACTTCAATCTCTTGCATGGGACCTAGAAATTTACCCAAGGACACACATGTGATTTTTCAAACAACTTTGATACACTGGAGCCTATCCCTGTAGTTCAAATTTGAATTATGCATATTAAATGCCCAGACTCTCAATTAATGTATAAAAAGCGAAACGAGCCTGGAGTAATTCCAAAATTTAGCACGGTACTTCTATTTGGTCTAATTTGGCTGTGTAAAAAAATTAAGGCGGGAGAAGGCAGTGTACGTATGTCATTTCGCACACGGAGGTGACACGTTCCCTCTCAGAACCACGAGCCTTCTTGAGAGAAGTTCCGGTTTGCAAGAAGCTTACACCAAATCTTGTCCCAATTCGGCCAAAAAAATTACCGCAACATCTTCATGCCATGTCATGACACCATGCCAAGTTTCATGATTTTTAGACGTGTTTTGGAATTACAGGAATTAAAAAAACCCAAGTTTCTCAATCTTTCCGGCCGAGCCACGACGCCCAGATGTTTGAATTTCACTCCCATATCTTGCATGGGACCTAGAAATTCACCCAAGGACACATATGTGATTTTTCAAACAACTTTGGTGTACTAGATCCTGTGCTTGTAGTTCAAATTTGAATTATGCACATTAAACGCCCAGAAACTCAATTAATGTATAAAAAAAGGCCAAATGAACCCGAAATAATTCCAAAATTTAGCACGGTACTTCTATTTGGTCTAATCTGGCTGTGTAAACAAATTAAGGCGGGAGAAGGCAGTGTACGTATGTCGTTTCGCACACGGAGGTGACATGTTCCCTCTCAGAACCACGAGCCTTCTTGAGGGAAGCTCTAGTTTGCAAGAAGCCTACACCAAAGCTTGTCCTAATTCGGCCAAAAAAATACCACAGCATGTTGGTGCCATGTCATGAGACCATGCCAAGTTTCATGATTTTCAGGCGTGTTTTGGAATTATAGGAATTAAAAAACCAAGTTTCTCAATCTTTCCGGCCGAGCCACGATGCCCAGATGTTTGAATTTCACTCTCATCTCTTGCATGGGACCTAGAAATTCACCCAAGGACACACATGTGATTTTTCAAATAAGTTTGGTGCAACTTGTAGTTAAAATTTGAATTATACACATTAAATGCGCAGAAACTCAATTAATGTATAAAAAGGCCAAACGAACACGGAATAATTCTATCATTTAGCATGGTACTTCTATTTGGTCTAATCTACTTGTGTAAAAAAATTAAGGCGAGAGAAGGCAGTGTACGTATGTCGTTTCGCACACGGAGGTGACACCTTCCCTCTCGGAACCAGGAGCCTTCTTGAGGGAAGCTCCGGTTTGAAAGAAGCTTACACCAAAGCTTGTCTCAATTCGGCCTAAAAATTTACTGCAACATGTTGGTGCCATGTCATGACACCATGCCAAGTTTCATGATTTTCAGCCGTGTTTTGGATTTACAGGAATTAAAAAACCAAGTTTCTCAATCATTCCGGCCGAGCCACGACACCCAGATGTTTGAATTTTATTACCATTTCTTGCATGGGACCTATAAATTCACCGAAAGACACACATGTGATTTTTCAGCAAACTTTGGTGCATTGGAGCATGTGCTTGTAGTTCGAATTTGAATTATGCACATTAAATGCCCAGAAACTCAATTAATACATAAAAATGCCAAACGAACCCGAAATAATTCCAAATTTTAACACGACACTCATGTACTAGTTGCATGTTCACTGTACGTAAATGTTCTAGCAATTCAAACACCATCCTTCTCCTCCGTAACACCATTTTGTCTTTCAAAACATAATGAAAAAAATCAGGTATACCACAAATAGTTTACTAGAAAGAATCGTGTGGGATGCGATATAAAATATCTTGGCACACCGTCTTGTCTGACTCACGCAGGAAGCTTCGTCGTCTACAGTCCACCGCCCCCGCTTGAACCACACTTGCGCGCCAGTTTCTCGCGGCACTGAGCGAAATTTTTGCGCGGAAATATCTATCTCCCCGCCCCTCCCTCCTACCAAAAGCCACATTTCCACTGTTCCTCCTTGCTTTCCAAGTTCAAACCTTCACTTCTGCTCACTGGCAGCTCAGCCTCCTCGCCGGCGACCCTTATTCTTGCAGCGCCGCCTCCTCGCCGGCTACCCTTCTTCTTGCAGCGCCTCCTCCTCGCCAGCGACCCTTCTTCTTGTAGTGCCGCCTCCTTGCCGGCGACCCTTCTTCTTGCTGCACGGCCTCCTCGCCGCCGACCCTTCTTCTTGCTGCGTGGCCTCGTCGATATGGTCAGGTAATCCGCACCCCACCCACACCATCCTCCTCCTTTCCCGTCCCACACGCCCCGACTGACGGAGCGACACCTTCCACCGAAACCACTGCCCCCCGCCTCCAATTAAGCGCCGCCCACAGCCATTTTACACGCAGTATAATGTGGAGCTGAGTAGCATGCGGCTGCATGATACGTCTCCAATGTATCTATAATTTTTGATAGCTCCATGCTATATTATCTTATGTTTTGGATGTTTATGGGCTTTATTATACACTTTTATATCATTTTTGGGACTAACCTATTAACCCAGAGCCCAGTGCCAGTTTCTGTTTTTACCATGTTTTAGGGTTTCGAAGAAAAGGAAAATCAAACGGAGTCCAATTGACCTGAAACTTCACGGAACTCATTTTTGGAAGGAAAGAAGCCCAGAAGACTTGAAGTGCACGTAAGGGAAGCTTCAAGGAGGCCATGAGGTAGGGGGGGCACCCCCCAGGCGCGCCCTCCACCATTGTGGCCCCCCTGACGTACTTCTTCCACCTATATATCTACATATACCCTAAAACATCCGGGAGCACAATAGATCGGGAGTTCCGCCGCCAGAAGCCTCCATAGGCACCGAAAGCCAATCTAGACCCGTTCCGGCACCCTGCTGGAGGGGGAATCCCTCTCCAATGGCCATCTTCATCATCCCGGTGCTCTCCATGACGAGGAGGGAGTAGTTCTCCCTCGGGGCTGAGGGTATGTACCAGTAGCTATGTGTTTGATCTCTCTCTCGTGTTCTTGAGATGATACGATCTTGATGTATCGCGAGCTTTGCTATTATATTTGGATCCTATGATGTTTCTTCCCCCCTCTACTCTCTTGTAATGGATTGAGTTTTCCCTTTGAAGTTATCTTATTGGATTGATTCTAATGATTTGAGAACACTTGATGTATGTCTTGCCGTGTGTATCTATGGTGACAATGGGATATCACGTGATTCACTTGATGTATGTTTTGGTGACCAACTTGCGGGTTCCTCCCATGAACTTATACATAGGCGTTGGCACACGTTTTCGTCTTGATTCTCCGGTAGAAACTTTGGGGAACTCTTTGAGGTCCTATGTGTTGGTTGAATAGATGAATCTGAGATTTTGTGATGCATATCGTATAATCATACCCACGGATACTTGAGGTGACATTGGAGTATCTATGTGACATTAGGGTTTTGATTGATTTGTGTCTTAAGGTGTTATTCTAGTACGAACTCTAGGGCTGTTTGTGACACGTATAGGAATAGCCCAATGGATTGATTGGAAAGAATAACTTTGAGGTGGTTTCGTACCCTACCATAATCTTCGTTCGTTCTCCGCTGTTAGTGACTTTGGAGTGACTCTTTGTTGCATGTTGAGGGATAGTTATATGATCCAATTATGTTATTATTGTCGAGAGAACTTGCACTAGTGAAAGTATGAATCCTAGGCCTTGTTTCCTAGCATTGCAATACCGTTTATGCTCACTTTTACCATTAGTTACCTTGCTGTTTTTAAATTTTCAGATTTAAAAAACTATTATGTACTATCCATATACCACTTGTATCACCATATCTTCGCCGAACTAGTGCACCTATACAATTTTGGGTGTGTTGGGGACACAAGAGACTCTTTGTTATTTGGTTGCAGGGTTTCTTGAGAGAGACCATCTTCATCCTACGCCTCCTACGGATTGATAAACGTTAAGTCATCCACTTGAGGGAAATTTGCTACTGTCCTACAAACCTCTGCACTTGGAGGCCCAACAATGTCTACAAGAAGAAGTTGTGTAGTAGACATCACTGCACGCGCGAACGAGGTCGCTATGGCTGACATGCGTGTCAACCGCTAGATCTTGGAGGAGCACCTTGTCTTCGAGGCCACCGTCGACACCGCCGTGTGGTTGTCTACTTTAAAATACAGTTCATGATGTTTTCTCGAGGCCACCGCCAGTGCCTTCTAGTGATTTGTCCTCTGTAATGTTAATATGCAATCTGGTGTTCAGTTAACAGTTTGGTCCTCTGAAATGTAATGTTCAGTTAACACTTTGGTCCAACAATTGCTACATTTCGTACTACTGTTCTCAAGCATTCTTTGTTCTGTTAACTGTCTTATCTTCTAGTACATGTTTCTATTCTGCAATGTCGTGCTCAGTTAACTATTTTGGTTCATTTGGTCTGCTGTCCATTTAACTGTTTGGTTCAGTTCTGCAATTTGATTCTCATTTTCTATGGGTACAATTTTGTATTGTTATGCATGTGACACCAATCGAATTTGGTTGTACTCAATACATATTCTAGTACTAGTATGGCAACTCTCAGTTAAACTGATCAAGATCTTCTTTATGTGTGTTGCAGGGAAACAATGGGAGACACTACAATTTACCATCGAGGTTTGTTCAAGCAGGGTCCTTTGGCTAATAGCACATTATCGTGCAGTTGCAGGAATCATTCTAATATTTAGGTTTCTTACAATTTGGTCTTGCACATGTAGGTCCTGCTGTCAGAGGCTTAGACCCACTGTTCGACCCATTTTGCATATGGGGAAATGAGATATCCATGAATATCAGTCAAGTCAAGAAACTCAGAAAGATTGTTAGGATGAAGAAACTTGCAACGAATAACAGCAAGATCTTTGTTTGCACAATGAAGAAGACACCAGTCAACTATAGGATGGTACTAACTCTTTTAACTTGTTTTTACCCCTTGCGCCATTTCAAAATTTACAACCGTGATTTATGCATAGCTTTGTTTTCAGTACTTTTCAAAGCAATTCACCGATTATTACCTCTCAAACCACCTGCATGGTCAAGAGGCGAGGAAGGTATTCATTCAACACCCACAGTACAATATTGAAGTCTTGCTAAAGAGGACGAAGGATGGGTGGGCAATTATTGTTGGGAAACGTAGTAATTTAAAAAAATCCTACGCACACTCAGGATCATGGTGATGCATAGCAACGAGAGGGGAGAGTGTGCCCACGTACCCTCGTAGACTGGAAGCGAAAGCGTTAGCACAATGCGGTTGATGTAGTCGTACGTCTTCATGATCCGACCGATCTAAGTACCAAACGTACGGCACCTCCGAGTTCAGCACACATTCAGCTCGATGATGTCCCACGAACTCCGATCCAGCAGAGCTTCACGGGAGAGTTTCGTTAGCACGATGGCGTGATGACGATGATGATGTTGCTACCGACGCAGCGCTTCGCCTAAGCACCACTACGATATAACCGAGGTGGAATATGGTGGAGGGGGGCACCGCACACGGCTGGAATAGATCAATAGATCAACTTCTGTGTTCTAGGGTACCCCTGCCCCCGTATATAAAGGAGCAAGGGGAGAGGCGGCCGGCCAGGAGGAGGGCGCGCCAGGGAGGGAGTAGGAGTAGGAGAGGGAAGGAGAAGGAAAAAGGGGGGCGCCGCCCCCTCCTTGTCCAATTCGAACTAGAGGGAGAGGGGGCACGCTGCCCTGGCCGCCCCTCCTCTTCTCCCACTAAGGCCCATGAGGCCCAATTAACTCCCGGGGGGGTTTCGGTAACCCCCCCGGTACTCCGGTTTTTATCCGAAACCACTCGGAACACTTCGGGTGTTCGAATATAGTCGTCCAATATATCGATCTTTACGTCTCGACCACTCCGATACTCCTCGTCATGTCCGTGATCATATTCGGGACTCCGAACTACCTTCGGTACATCAAAACACAAAAACTCATAATACCGATCATCACCAAACTTTAAGCGCGCGGACCCTACGGGTTCGATAACTATGTAGACATGACCGAGACACGTCTCTGGTCAATAACCAATAGCGGAACCTGGATGCTCATATTGTCTCCCACATATTCTACGAAGATCTTTATCAGTCAAACCGCATAACAACATACGTTGTTCCATTTGTCATCGGTATGTTACTTGCCCAAGATTCGATCGTCGCTATCTCAATACCTAGTTTAATCTCATTACCAGCAAGTCTCTTTACTCATTCCGTAATGCATCATCCCACAACTAACTCATTAGTCACATTGCTTGCAAGGCTTATAGTGATGTGCACTACCGAGAGGGCCCAGAGATACCTCTCCTACAATCGGAGTGACAAATCCTAATCTCGAAATACGCCAACTCAACAAGTACCTTCGGTGACACCTGTAGAGCACCTTTATAATCACCCAGTTACGTTGTGATGTTTGGTAGCACACAAAGTGTTCCTTCAGTAAACGGGAGTTGCATAATCTCATAGTCATAGGAACATGTATAAGTCATGAAGAAAGCAATAGCAACAAACTAAACAATCATCGTGCTAAGCTAACGGAATGGGTCAAGTCAATCACATCATTCTCTAATGATGTGATCCTGTTAATCAAATGACAACTCATGTCTATGGCTAGTAAATTTAACCATCTTTGATTCAAAGAGCTAGTCAAGTAGAGGCTTACTAGTGACACTCTGTTTGTCTATGTATTCACACATGTACTAAGTTTCCGGTTAATACAATTCTAGCATGAATAATAAACATTTATCATGATATAAGGAAATAAATAATAACTTTATTATTGCCTCTAGGGCATATTTCCTTCAATTATCCATAGCCACTGGCCTAAAGTTGCAAGGACATTCAACATCACTGAAGGCTCAACATTTGCCTTTTGCTTCTGCAGTTTCCCAGATGAGATTCATCTGTCTATTAACCATGTATGATGCTACTTTCCAAAGGTTTTTGATGCTGCATGTGAAACTTGGTGCTGTTGTGTAATGGCGTAACTGAGTGCCGAAGCTATCTGATGTAATTCGATTATGAAATCCTGGTTGCTTTCATACGGATATGAAATATCTGGCGTGTTTTATAAGAAATATCAGTTTGATTTGTACATGGATTATCAATAATAGGCTAATTACCCTGCTTATTGGGGTTTTCTATTACAAACGTTTACTCAGACAACACCGTGGGTGATGAACTCAAACAACCCGCATGGTTTCTAGAAAGTAGGCGTGTTCGATCAACCAGCAATTACACTTGGCTTCCGGCAATGAACTGTTTGCGTTAGGCCACCTTGCACAAACGCTTCCACACAAAGAACTGTGTGGGATGTACATACCTATGGAAATGATTTTCTGGGATTCACCGTGTGGGATGTACATACCTACGGAAATGATTTTTGGGATTCACCGTGTGGGATGTACACCTACGGAAATGATTTCTGGGATTCATAGTGTGGGATGTACATACCTACGGAAATGATTTCTAGGATTCACTGTGTGGGATGTACATACCTACGGAAATGATTGGGTTCCGATGCCTCGCCTGATCGCACACGGCCCCAGCCTGGGTCCTAGGAGGGCCTAACCCCAATGATTTCTGGGTCATGTGGGAAGGACACCCTATCGCACACACTCACTTGGCAACAGTTCCAAATGCCGTCGCGGAAAGGGGTTTTAAACCGTTTGTTTAGGACTTCACTGTACCAGTGCTTCTTGCATGCTATATTTATGATAATGATGCCACTTGTTGGTTCCATCAGACTGCTTCATGTTCTCTATGCTTAATTACACATTAGCAAACTAGCATGTGGTTCCGCTGCTTTTTGTTCGTTTTACCCTACATTTTCTGATGCTAGCTATTACATCACTGTTCCGAGCCTCTGTTCATTACTTTTTTGTGTGTTCTTGATCTTCCAAGTTGCATGACTAATTTGATGCTTCTATTAATTATGGAGATGCCAACCCCATCAAGCAAAATATTTGTTCTTTTGGGGCTGGCACCTCGAACAAGCATAAAAATAGAGTGAAACACATATATTGTCGTGTCAGCACACACCCTTATTTCATTAGTTTAGATAAACCATTGATGATCAATTTGAACCAACGCATGCAATTAAAATTAATTTTACCTAAATAGAGGGTGTAGAATAAACTATAACAACTAGATTTGTAACCACAGGATGCTGACGATATCTTCAAAGAACATTGCAACAACAGCGAGGCTTCACAACAACATATGGTAAGCCAGTGTGTTTTAGTACATGTGAAATGTAATGCATGTGGGCTGCATTCTTGGATTGTGCCCTCAACCTGTAATCCTACAGAATTACAAATAGTTCAGTTGTCTGCTTTGCTATATTGCTTGATTTGAATGCTTGTTTGTTACTTGTTAGGCTATACCCGAGTTGGCCAATATGTCAGCGTGCCTGCTATACTACCGTAAAGAAATGTATGCCTAGTTCATTTGAGTCCTTAACTTTTCCTATGAACTTCATCACAAGTCTGTCTTCGTATTTTATATGATGCCACACTATTAAGTGCTTTCTCAGATTATTTCAACTGCTTAGATGCCTTGGCAACTTAAATATAGCGGTGGTACACTCCCTTTCAATTAGGGATGTCAAATGGGTCCCATTTAATCCCGATTAAAGTCCACTAGTGGTATGATAGTTCAAAAGAGTTTTTATTTTTTGAGGAAAATGAACTAGGGAGCTAGCAAAAACTAACTAGATGGGACTGGTGGATGTCGTTTACTTGCCACTTACATCCCTAGTTTCATCTTACCATTTTAATTTATTTTCGGATGATGCTGCTTCGAACCATTTAAATATAGCTTGCCATACTCGGCAATAATTCGTATGTCATTTACCATGTAAGCTTACTGCCTGGATCATGCGATAACTATCTCTTAGTTATGTCCAGCTAAAACCTTTCAGGATGCCGTTCACACTAGGACACAATGTGGAACCCCAGAATCTATTTGTGGAAATAGTGCGCCATCCATGTTACCAGATGGTAGCAGTTTAGAGGCAACACCGCCGGAGAGCAGTCTGAGCACATGTATTATAGTTCTTGAGGCTCTACTAGAGGCAGAAAGAGATGGTGTGGCTGCCATGAATGAGGTAATCTTGATCTTGAGGCTAGAAATCAAGCAATTAGCTGCATGCATTATGTAAGCAACCCAAGAATTGGAGGAAGTAAGAATGTTGCATTTGAAGGCAGAGGAGGTCCTGCTGTTTCTGCTATCTGAAGCCCAGGGTAATCCCAGTTCTTCTTTAGATACTAGTTGAAATTATCATTAGATTATTTTACTTGCATGTTGTGTCATGTCTCTGAATGGATTATGTTGTAAGACCCCCTATGTTGTCCATGTGTTCTAATGTTCCAAATTTTTTAGGCAAGGTAATCGTCAGTACTTGTATGATTGACATAAGGTGAACTGTTTTTCGTGTGAGCATACTGTATTGGATAAAATAACAGTTTGACTCAAAGTGTATCCAACCTACTGAATTCGAAGATCACGCCATTTCTAAATCATAATCATATATAAAGGTGGAATAAATCTTTGTCGTGGTTTTGAAGAAATAAATAACAAAATGTAGAATTATCTATGTATTTTCGTAATCGAATACAAATTGGATTTGAATTTAGTTTCCAGGGCCCAGGGTAAACATGAATGCTAATTCTCCCAAGTTCTGAACATAGCGGCTAAACACTCACTATCATTTGTGAGCTGCCCGAAGCAAGTGTTTGCGAGATGGAAATTACCGTCTACCCCTGACACTTGACATCCTAATCGACCGGATTTACACTGTTGTTGATAGGGGTAGAGTAGTAACTTCCATCAGACGTGACACGACAGCCTGTGAGCCCATTCATACATGGTGGGCACCAAATGTGGGCGGCAAAACACATTTGATTCAAGCTCGTCCAAAAGACATGTGTCTCTCCCTCCATTTCCCCATTCATACACGGTGGGCGGCAAAACAAACTCTCCTCGTTCGAAATCGATGTAGGCAAATATTTTAGATAGGGGTAGATGTGTAACTTCCCTCAGACGTGACACAACCGCCCTACCTGTCAGCCCTGTTCATACACCATGGGCGGCAAAATACCCTCTCCTCGCCCAAAATCGCTACTGGAAAATGTTTGGGAGATGCGAAATTACCGTCCTATCCCCAACCGACGTGATGTCCGAAATTTTAAATGAGGGATAAGTTCGTAGCTTTCCCACATTTCAGACAAGCGCGTCCCAAAGTTTGAGATCTCCCTCCCCCTTCATTTCCCAATTCATACACCATCGGCGCCACAACAACCTCCCCATTGCGGCCAGCCTCCTCCGTCCGCCACCCCACCCCCCACCTTGCCGGAGCGGCTACCGCTACCCCGACGTCCACTACAAGAGATGGACGTCTCTCATCCACGACGCCGGACTAGGATCCTTTCATCGCGTCCTCTTGCTTCATCAGCACCGTCATCCACCTTGCCGTTGCCGCTCCTATGACCGCCTCATCCATGGCAATAGGACTTATCCCCCGGCCCGGCCGTCTGCCGTCTAAAGTCTTCTTCCGCGCCGCCGACAGCTATCGCACCCGCAGCACCCTCAACGTATCAGCAGGGGGCTACATGGCATCGCAAGAGAGGTGGTACTCTTTCATATGTGCTTAAGTTAGTGATCTCACCCGGAAAATAGATCGTAAATTGTTTACTGTACTTTTCTTGTCCGTACCAAATCGTAGTGGCTAGTTGAAAGCAAACATTGGTTGTGAAGTAGCTTTGTCCGGTTTGCACCTTTAGATCTGCCATGGCACGGTCACTATACTCGTAAAGCTTATGGTTTCCCCTCTTTATATTCACTACCATCATTGTAGGTGCTTTGTGTCGTGCTAGCACTGCTCCTCAAGACCTCAATCCATCAAGCGAAACAACATGCCACTCATAATTCTAAAGCTTAGTTGTTGAAATATGAATCTGATATGATGCTCATATTACTAAAACAGAGACCGTTTAATTGGTCACCTAATGTTCCTATATTCGTTTCGAAAAGCATGTACGCCACTCACTGGTCGAGCTAGTTCCACTTTCCTGATTTTCCTCTTGATGCTTAGGGTTTTCCCCTTTTATCTACTCTACTATGATTTGCGTAGGTTCTTTCTGTCATACTAGCATTACTCCACCCTTCAAGCTAAACAACACAACACTCAAAATTCTAAAGCTTAGTTGTTCAAATATGATTGTGATATGATACTGATATTAGTTAATAGACACATTTAATTGGTTTGCTAAAGGTCCCACTTGAGTTTCCAAATGCATGTTGCGACATATAGAGAGATAGCAGAATTGCATTTCTTTGTCACTTGTTGACTGTACTTTCTTGTCCATACCAAATCTTAGTTGTTATTTCAAAGCAAACATCCGTTGCTAACTACCCTTTGCGTGGTTTGCAGCTTCAGATCTGCCATCCCACTGCCACGATCAACACTATACTCATCATGCTTACGGTTTCCCCATTTTATGATGATCACGATAAGCCTACGTGGTTCGTGTCGTAATAGCATTGCTCCACCCATCGAGCTAAACAAGTTTAGTTGTACAAATTCAAATATGATATTATGCTGATATTAGTAAAACTGAGACATGTTTAATTGGTCAGCTAAATGTTCCTACTTTAGTTTTGAAATGCATGTGAGCCACATATGGAGAGACCAGAAGGAATAGTATTTCTCTGTGCGCTCTGGTTCATCATGGGTGGGTAACAGACATTGTATAGAAGGACTTGTAATATCTTCAATCTGCTTGCTCTTCTGCTCTTCTTTAAGATGATCCTCTTCTCTTCTTTAATAAGTATGTTCCTTGTTGGGAAGAGTAGCAGAGACATTTACGGTTGACTGGTCAGGTCGAGTTGTTCTCCCTTAGTTTATTTTGAATCTGTCAGGTCGGGTCGACTTGTTCTTCTTTACTATATGTTGAAGCTATCATCTGTGAAGTATCATCACTTTTGGATCTCTCATATTTTGAGTAGTAGGCCACATCTATAATACCTAACTAGTTCATCCCCACTAACCTATTTTCTCTTGACATGCAGGCTATACACATCAGCAACACTGCCCCGTCAGCATTTAATTAGAGGCTTACAAGCGGGACGCGCCGCAGGAAAAAAGAACACGTTGTCTTTAGTTACTACACACGTTAACTTTAGTTACTGCTGGAAGGGCCAACCAGAGAAGTTGACGATAGACATAATCCAGCCCAGCCCATCGTCCTCGATGTTCTTTTTTTCTGCGATGCGAGCACGCCCCCGCTTTCCTCCCTAACTCCCTCCCCCGCTTTCCCCTATCTCCACCAGGGCGCGCCGCCAGCACAGGATCCCGGTGGGTCAGCTAGCTCCCCCTACGTGCTGCACACCATGCCTCGCCGCCCCGCCCAGGATCCGTTGGTCGATCCCCTCGCCCATCCATCTCTCTCCGCCATGCCTCCATTGGTCGATCCCCTCTCCGCTCCATCTCTCTCTGCCATGCCTCACTACCAAGTCGGCACCCACCCTTCCTCCCATTGCACACCACTCCTTCCACAACAGCCACCTCCTTCCCTCCTCTCCCCTTCACTCTCATCCATACTTATGGTGCCTGCCACGGCTACTTCACAACGAAGTAGCGGCCGGTGGTGTCGTGGTTGGGGATCAGTGTTGGACTGCTCAGCCATGGACCCGCTGCTACCCATCCCAACTTGGCGCCGACGTCGGCAAGCACCTCCTGCCTCGGATGCCGTCCCGGCTAATCCAGCACAAATTTATGCACTTCCCTCTTGGTTATTAATTGGCTGGTGACGACGATGAGCTCCGGACTACGGCGACGCTATCCGTCGACTTGAAGGTACTGTACTCAGTACTCTGTTCATCGCAACTCGCAAGGTACTGTTCTCTGTTCGTCGCAAGAGAATTTCCGCTTTTTCATATATAATCCTATATATCTTATGAAAAGGGCCACATCAACCTTACACGGCCTACTGCTACATCCTTTGCAGCCCATTGCTTCCATCGGGCACTGGCCCACCCTGTGTATCTTCCATGGTCACGATGGATAGCAAACAGCCAGCTGACTAATTGATGTTGGACGCTCCCTCTCCTAATAATGTTCCAGGCGCTTCACTTCCTCTCCCCACCATCTCCACAAGAAACTGATGGATTTCTCTTTAAAGTCTGCTCGGCCTCACCTCATTTCCTTCCCATCAGGTCTCTACCACACCACTCATGCTGCCTCCGATGAGCAACTCCCTGCCACTTCCTCCATATTCTTTATGTATGATATATTGTTGATTGCATCACAAATTTGCACTTTCTCAGGTACCGCGTGCTCAACTATGCCCGAGTGGTCATCTTCATTGGGGTTCCCTCACTACAAACACAAGCGCATTTGGTTTCTGCCTCCTACCGGTACATCATATTCCCAAATTCTCCTCGGTTGCTAATTCTATAATTTTGTTTGCTAAATATCAATCTCAATATAATTTTTCTTCATTCAATATTTATTTGTTGAGCTTCCATTGTAACCTAGAAACCTTATTTTATGCATCATGTCCTAGCTTCCTGCTATGTCCTTGAGTGCTTATAAATTTTAATTTTCCATTCATGTAACACACCTAGACTGAAATCTTATATCAATCTTCATGACACATGTTAACATGCAGAGGAGACAATCAAACAGGAAGGGTCTTACTATTCATGCCACATGTTAACATGTGGAGAAGACAATCATACAGGAAAGGTTTTCATTACTGGATAATAATTTAATGCATCGAGTTTATCTTTGTCTTTTCTCCTTTCTCCTTAAAACCACCAGAGTACCCTTGCTCAACGTGTATGAGTTTACGAGGGTACTTTTAGTCATAAATCTGTAAATACCAAACTGTGTTTGTACTACATTTCGAATGTTAACATCAGGATCTCTATTATGATCACACGAAATGGAACGCCATGGCAAATTACACTCCCTGGACAGTAGTTTATTTTATTTTAATTTTTTATTTAACTGGGCCACACTAATGACAGTACTGTGAATGACCATTCCAACCAACTCTTTTCTTTGCTAGGAACCCAAACAAACAATCACCATGCCTAAATCTTACATACATGTGCCATATTAATATGTACATTAACCTACTTATTAAAACCACAATATAAATACCATCTATAACTTTTCTACATATTCACTGCTATATTTGTGGTGTATTAACTATTTTAAAAACAATATATATCGGTTACATGTTTTTATGACGGCCACACATCTATATATAACAACACCCATATCATTGTTCATTGTATCCCTACAAGTTCATCTTCCCTACAAATAAATATTGGCTTTTGCAAGTACTCCCTCCGTTCCGAATTAGTTGTCTTGGATTTGTCTAGATACGGATGTATCTAGACTCATTTTAGTGCTAGATACATCTGTATCTAGACAAATCCAAGACAAGTAATTCGGAACGAAGGGAGTACATGGACAACCAGTAGGAAGCTAACAGGTACGACTGTTACATACATAGTTTGTTTTCTAAGTTCCTTCTAGGCAATTAATGATATGCATACGTACTTTCCTACAACATGCAATCTGATGCACCAAGAAAAGTTCCGCCACCTTCAGCAACACATCCAACAAGAGAAGCACACAAAAAGTACATAGAGGCTATTACAAACAAGAAGAATGCTACGAAACTGCAACCAACCAGCGCCTGTTTCAAGACGATGATACGTCTCCAACGTATCTATAATTTTTGATTGCTCCATGCTATATTATCTACTGTTTTGGACATTATTGGGCTTTATTATCTACTTTTATATTATTTTTGGGACTAACCTATTAATCGGAGGCCCAACCCAGAATTGCTGTTTTTTGCCTGTTTTAGGGTTCCGAAGAAAAGGAATATCAAACGGAGTCCAAACGGAATGAAACCTTCGGGAACGTGATTTTCTGAACGAACGAGACCTAGGAGACTTGGACCCTACATCAAGAAAGAAAAGAGGAGGCCACGAGGTAGGGGGGCGCGCCCACCCCCACCAGGCGCGCCCTCCACCCTCGTGGGCCCCCTGTTTCTCCACCGACGTACTCCTTCCTCCTATATATATCCACGTACCCCCAAACAAGCAGATACGGAGCCAAAACCCTAATTCCACCGCCATAACTTTCTGTATCCATGAGATCCCATCTTGGGGCCTGTTCTGGAGCTCCGCCGGAGGGGGCATCGATCACAGAGGGCTTCTACATCAACACCATAGCCCCTCCGATGAAGTGTGAGTAGTTCACCTCAGACCTACGGGTCCATAGTTAGTAGCTAGATGGCTTCTTCTCTGTTTTTGGATCTCAATACAATGTTTCCCCCCTCTCTTGTGGAGAACTATTCGATGTAATCTTCTTTTTGCGGTGTGTTTGTTGAGACCGATGAATTGTGGGTTTATGATCAAGTCTATTTATGAACAATATTTGAATCTTCTCTGAATTCTTTTATGTATGATTGGTTATCTTTGCAAGTCTCTTCGAATTATCAGTTTGGTTTGGCCTACTAGATTGATCTTTCTTGCAATGGGAGAAGTGCTTAGCTTTGGGTTCAATCTTGCGGTGTCCTTTCCCGGTGACAGTAAGGGCAGCAAGACACGTATTGTATTGTTGTCATCGAGGATAACAAGATGGGGTTTACTCCACTCATCTTGCTTAAGGTGTTACTCTGTTTTTAACTTAATACTCTAGATGCATGCTAGATAGCGGTCGATGAGTGGAGTAATAGTAGTAGATGCAGGCAGGAGTCGGTCTACTTGTCTCAGACGTGATGCCTATATACATGATCATACCTAGATATTCTCATAACTATGCTCAATTCTGTCAATTGCTCTACAATAATTTGTTCACGCACCGTAGAATACTTATGCTCTTGAGAGAAGCCACTAGTGAAACCTATGGCCCCCGGGTCTATCTTTATCATATTGATCTCCTACTACTTAGTTATTTCCTTTGCTATTTCCTTTGCCTTTATTTTACTTTGCATCTTTTATCATAAAAATACCAAAAATATTATCTTATCATATCTATCAGATCTCACTCTCGTAAATGGCATTATAGGGATTGACAACCCCTATTTGCGTTGGTTGCGAGGATTTATTTGTTTTGTGCAGGTACGAGGGACTCGCGCGTAGCCTCCTACTAGATTGATACCTTGGTTCTCAAAAACTAAGGGAAATACTTACGCTACTTTGCTGCATCATCCCTTCTCTTCGAGGAAAACCAACGCAGTGCTCAAGAGGTAGCAAGAAGGATTTCTAGCGCTGTTGGTGGGGAGGTCTACGCAAAAGTCAACATACCAAGTACCCATCACATACCCTTATCTCCCGCATTACATTATTTGCCATTTGCCTCTCGTTTTCCTCTCCCTCATTTCACCCTTGCCGTTTTATTCGCCCTCTCTCTCTCTATCCTCCCTCTCTATTGGCCTCTTTTTGCCTGCTTGCTTTTTGTTTGCTTGTGTGTTAGTTTGTTCGCTTGTCGTTATGGCTAGTCCTTTACCTTCTGCCTCTATGTCTGAAATTGGGGAAACTATTGTCGATAATAATTCTGATGCTCCTACTAAAGAACCCACTATCTCACATACAAAAATATTCCATGTTGGTAGTGGTAATATTATTGGAAAAGGAGTTATTCAAGATTTCTTTACTTGTGCCGGTGCTTTACCTTCTATGGGTAGTTCTATCCTTCATAGAACTAGTAGTCTTGCGGACACTATTGCCATGCTTGTAGTTGAACTTGAAAGACAATTCATGCACATGCATCCTTCCATACAACGGATTTTTCTGGAATTTTCTAATATTGAGCATTCTTCTGTTAAGCGTGCCGCTACTATCTTTTTGGCTCATGAGTTTAGATTCATAATAAAAGAGGCCAAAGAAATCTTTGCACATTATAGGGTGGACGCTTGCCGTCCTCCCATAGAGGCTATCCTCTTTGATCAATAAGAAATAATGCGTTTTCAATCTCTAGACTATGTTGCTTTCAATGAAAATCTTAGAAAAAGGGTTCCTACCAATGTTTTAGTTGACAGAATCTCATAACTTAATGATGATTTGGCTATTCTAAATAATGAACTAGGATATTCTCTTGGATATAGGCTCACAAAGTTCTGTCAAAAGAATGCTTATAATGTTGAATTGGTTGTGCAATATGAAGGACCAAAGGAGGAACCTATACCTCCCAAGGTTGATCTTGGGGACTTTTGTCCCATCAAATTTAGTCCGTTTGATTACTTTTGCTTGCCTCAAAGAAAACTTGCCGCCAAACATAGAGAATATGAGATGAGTTTTAATAATCTATCTTACTATTATGGCAATACCTAGATCTATTCTTGATTGTTATGCCTAGCTAGGGGCGTTAAACGATAGCGCTTGTTGGGAGGCAACCCAATTTTATTTTTATTCCTTGATTTTGCTCCTGTTTAGTAATAAATAATTTTTCTAGCCTCTGTTTTGGTTGTGTTTTTTGTGTTTAATTAGTGTTTGTTCCAAGTAGAACCGTTGGGAAGACTTGGGGAAAGTCTTGTTGAACTTGCGGTAAAAAACAGAAACTTTAGCGCTCACGGGATCTGCTGCCACTTTTATTTGGAAAGTGATATTTAGTTAATTATTTTTGAAGATGATTAATAGATAAATTCCTCATGTCTGGAAATTTATTTTAGAATTTTTGGGGTTCCAGATCTTGCGCTAGCTACAGATTACTACAGACTATTCTGTTTTTGACAGATTCTGTTTTTCGTGTGTCGTTTGCTTATTTTGATGAATCTATGGCTAGTAAAATTGTTTATAAACCATAGAGAAGTTAGAATACAGTAGGTATAACACCAATATAAATAAATAATGAGTTCATTACAGTACCTTGAAGTGGTCCTTTATTTTCTTTCGCTAACGGAGCTCACGAGATTTTCTACTTTAAGTTTTGTGTTGTGAAGTTTTCAAGTTTTGGGTAAAGATTTGATGGATTATGGAACAAGGAGTGGAAAGAGCCTAAGCTTGGGGATGCCCATGGCACCCCCAAGATAATCTAAGGACACCTAAAATCCAAAGCTGGGGGATGCCCCGGAAGGCATCCCCTCTTTCGTCTACTTCTATCGGTAACTTTACTTGGAGCTATATTTTTATTCGCCACATGATATGTGTTTTGCTTGGAGCGTCTTGTATTCTTTGAGTCTTTGCTTGTTATTTTACCACAATCATCCTTTATGTACACACCTTTTGAGAGAGCCATATATTATTTGTAATTTTCTAGAATACTCTATGTGCTTCGCTTATATCTTTTGAGTTATATAATTTTGCTCTAGTGCTTCACTTATATCTTTTAGAGCACGGTGCTGGATTTGTTTTATAGAAACTATTGATATCTCATGCTTCACTTAGATTATTTTGAGAGTCTTAAATAGCATGGTAATTTTCTTAAAATCCTAATATGCTTGGTACACAAGATTAATAATAAAACTTTCTTATGAGTGTGTTGGATACTATGATAAGTTTGATACTTGATAATTGTTTTGAGATATGGAGATGTGATATTAAAGTCATGCTAGTTGAGTAGTTGTGAATTTGAGAAATAATTGTGTTGAATCTTGTGATTCCCGTAGCATGCACGTATGGTGAACCGTTATGTGATGAAGTCGGAGCATGATTTATTTTTTGATTGCCTTCCTTATGAGTGGCGGTCGGGGACGAACGATGGTCTTTTCCTACCAATCTATCCCCCTAGGAGCATGCGCGTAATACTTTGCTTTGATAACTTGTAGATTTTTGCAATAAGTATATGAGTTCTTTATGACTAATGTTGAGTCCATGGATTATACGCACTCTCACCCTTCCACCTTTGCTAGCCTCTCTAATACCGCACACCTTTCGCCGGTATCATACACCCAGCATATACCTTCCTCAAAACAGCCACCGTACCTACCTATTATGCAATTTCCATAGCCATTCCGAGATATATTGCCATGCAACTTTACACCGTTCCGTTTATTATGACACACTCCATCATTGTCATATTGCTTAGCATGATCATGTAGTTGACATCATATTTGTGGCAAAGCCACCGTTCATAATTCTTTCATACATGTCACTCATGAGTCATTGCATATCCCGATACATCGCCGGAGGCATTCATATAAAGTCATATTTTGTTCTAAGTATCGAGTTGTAATTGTTGAGTTGTAAGAAAAATAAAAGTGTGATGATCATCATTATTAGAGCATTGTCCCAGTGAAGAAAGGATGATGGAGACTATGATTCCCCCACAAGTCGGGATGAGACTCCGGACGAAAAATAAAAATAAGAGAAAGAAAAGAGGCCATAAAAAAGGAGAAAAGGCCCAAAAAAATGAGAGAAAAAGAGAGAAGGGACAATGTTACTATCCTTTTACCACACTTGTGCTTCAAAGTAGCACTATGATCTTCATAGTAGAGAGTCTCTCATGTTATCACTTTCATATACTAGTGGGAATATTTCATTATAGAACTTGTCTTGTATATTCCAATGATGGGCTTCCTCAAAATGCCCTAGGTCTTCATGAGCAAGCAAGTTGGATGCACACCCACTTAGTTTCTTTTTGAGATTTCATATACTTATAGCTCTAGTGCATCCGTTGCATGGCAATCCATACTCACTCACATTGATATCTATTGATGGGCATATCCATAGCCCGTTGATACGCCTAGTTGATGTGAGACTATCTTCTCCCTTTTGGTCTTCTCCACAACCACCACTCTATTCCACCTATAGTGCTATGTCCATGGCTCACGCTCATGTATTGCGTGAAGATTGAAAAAGTTTTGAGAATGTCAAAAGTATGAAACAATTGCTTGGCTTGTCATCGGGGTTGTGCATGATTTAAATATTTTGTGTGGTGAAGATAGAGCATAGCCAGACTATATGATTTTGTAGGGATAACTTTCTTTGGCCATGTTATTTTGAGAAGACATAATTGCTTTGTTAGTATGCTTGAAGTATTATTATTTTTATGTCAATATGAACTTTTGTCTTGAATCTTTCGGATCTGAATATTCATACCACAATTAAGAAGAATTACATTAAAATTATGCCAAGTAGCACTCCGCATCAAAAATTCTGTTTTTATCATTTACCTACTCGAGGACGAGCAGGAATTAAGCTTGGGGATGCTTGATACGTCTCCAACGTATCTATAATTTTTGATTGCTCCATGCTATATTATCTATTGTTTTGGACATTATTGGGCTTTGTTATCCACTTTTATATTATTTTTGGGACTAACCTATTAACCGGAGGCCCAGACCAGAATTGGTGCTTTTTGCCTGTTTTAGGGTTCCAAAGAAAAGGAATATCAAACGGAGTCCAAATGGAATGAAACCTTCGAGAACGTGATTTTCTCAACGAACAAGACCCGGGAGACTTGGACCCTATGTCAAGAAAGAAAAGAGGAGGCCACAAGGTAGGGGGCGCGCCCACCCCCACCAGGCGCGCCCTCCACCATCGTGGGCCCCCTGTTGCTCCACCGACGTACTCCTTCCTCCTATATATATCCACGTACCCCCAAACGATCAGATACGGAGCCAAAACCCTAATTCCACCACCGTAACTTTCTGTATCCACGAGATCCCATCTTGGGGCCTGTTCCGGAGCTCCGCCGGAGGGGGCATCGATCACGGAGGGCTTCTACATCAACACCATAGCCCCTCCGATGAAGTGTGAGTAGTTCACCTCAGACCTACGGGTCCATAGTTAGTAGCTACATGGCTTCTTCTCTCTTTTTGGATCTCAATACAATGTTCTCCCCCTCTCTTGTGGAGAACTATTCGATGTAATCTTCTTTTTGCAGTGTGTTTGTTGAGACCGATGAATTGTGGGTTTATGATCAAGTCTATCTATGAACAATATTTGAATCTTCTCTGAATTCTTTTATGTATGATTGGTTATCTTTTTAAGTCTCTTCGAATTATCAGTTTGGTTTGGCCTACTAGATTGATCTTTCTTGCAATGGGATAAGTGCTTAGCTTTGGGGTTCAATCTTGCGGTGTCCTTTCCCGGTGACAGTAAGGGCAGCAAGGCACGTATTGTATTGTTGCCATCGAGGATAACAAGATGGGGTTTTCTTCATATTGAATGAGTCTATCCCTCTACATCATGTCATCTTGCTTAGGCATTACTCTGTTTGTAACTTAATACTCTAGATGCATGCTGGATAGCGGTCGATGAGTGGAGTAATAGTAGTGGATGCAGGCAGGAGTCGGTCTACTTGTCTCGGACGTGATGCCTATATACATGATCATACCTAGATATTCTCATAACTATGCTCAATTCTGTCAATTGCTCAACAGTAATTTGTTCACCTACCGTAGAATACTTATGCTCTTGAGAGAAGCCATTAGTGAAACCTATGGCTCCCGAGTCTATCTTTATCATATTCATCTCCTACTACTTAGTTATTTCCTTTGCTATTTCCTTTGCCTTTATTTTACTTTGCATCTTTTATCATAAAAATACCAAAAATATTATCTTATCATATCTATCAGATCTCACTCTTATAAGTGGCCTTATAGGGATTGACAACCCCTATTTGCGTTGCTTGCGAGGATTTATTTGTTTTGTGCAGGTACGAGGGACTCGCGCATAGCCTCCTACTGGATTGATACCTTGGTTCTCAAAAACTGAGGGAAATACTTACGCTACTTTGCTGCATCATCCCTTCCTCTTCGGGGAAAACCAACGCAGTGCTCAAGAGGTAGCAGACGACATGACAGAGGATGATCCATTCAAGGCTGGCGAATACATCTTTTGAGTACATCAAGAAAGGAATCCCACATGTACATTTTTTTCGCAAGGAAGAAGGAACCAGCATTGAGAACTCCAAGAAATTTAGCCACATATTATGATATTTATCTTATGAAACTTTTATGCATCTATCAAATAATCAGGTCAAATAAATTCATTACTTCTATTTTGATCAACTGAATTTCAGAAAAATAATTTCAAGAAAATCCCGCAGCAACGCGCGGGGGAATTATCTAGTTATATTAATGCAGACACCAAATTACAGCATGCATGGCATCTCTCAGAAGAATTGCAGAGATAGCACAAAGGGGTTTACAGGGAGGCAGTATTGGATTAGAATCACTTCTGCATTACAAAGATAATCTCACTTGTTTTTATGTTTTCATGCATGTCAGGTATTGAACATTATCAAAATGAATATGAGAATGGGCGCATGAGATGAATATTGCGGAACAATCCACTGGCTAACAAACTTGGCATGGTGGAGGATGGCCTATCTTATTCACCCATCAAGGTGCTTGCTCTAACTTGGCAAGGTTGTATTGGTCGCACATATTTTGCATATGACCTCTTGCATTACTTCTACTTGGTTACACCACCATCTGCTTAGTTTAAGCATCATATATGAGTATATGCCATACCTATCCATTTTCTGTGCATTTTCCATGTGTCGCCATACTATGTTTTTCCAGTCAAATGTTGTTCTTTTGTAATAGATGTCCAAAAGGAAGAGGGTGAGTGCACATCCTCAAGGAGTACAAACTAGGTATTTGGAAAAGGTAGTGATACCTATTAAATCAGATAGATCAGCAACCACAGAAAACATAGGCCCAACTGTACCACACATTACCCCTACTCCAATGGCAAAACCCCTATTTAGAACTACTAAGAGCCCAGCTGAGGGAGTCCTGGATTAGGGGGTCTCTGGACAGCCGGACTATATCCTTTGGCCGAACTGTTGGACTAAGAAGATACAAGATTGAAGACTTCGTCCCGTGTCCGGATGGGACTCTCCTTGGCATGGAAGGCAAGCTAGGCAATACGGATATGTAGATCTCCTCCCTTGTAACCGACCTTGTGTAACCCTAGCCCCCTCTGGTGTCTATATAAACCGGAGGGTTTTAGTCCATAGGACAACAAACAATCATACCATAGGCTAGCTTCTAGGGTTTAGCCTCTCTGATCTCGTGGTAAATCAACTCTTGTAATACTCATATCATCAAGAACAATCAAGTAGGGCATAGGGTATTACCTCCATCAAGAGGGCCCCAACCTGGGTAAACATCGTGTCCCCTGCCTCCTGTTACCATCTGCCTTAGACGCACAGTTCGGGACCCCCTACCCGAGATCCGCCGGTTTTGACACCGACATTGGTGCTTTCATTGAGAGTTCCACTGTGTCGTCATCATAAGGAGGATGGCTCGTCTTGTTGTCAAGGACAACATCACCTTTGGGGGAGCCCTGGCTGTAGGCCAAACTCTCTGACTAGGCGGCTTCGTCATGACCGCCCGCTCGGCCGCTGCGCCGACGATGACTTCTCGGGTCATCGAAAATAGCCTCCACATCGGCTCGGAATTTGCCGAACAGATAGACCCAATGGAGCTCTCCTCTTTGAACGAGCTCTTGGATCGCATCGCCGCTCTGGGAGTC
The DNA here is from genome assembly GCF_002162155.2 of Triticum dicoccoides. NCBI lineage: Eukaryota > Viridiplantae > Streptophyta > Magnoliopsida > Poales > Poaceae > Triticum > Triticum dicoccoides. Next base: position 269,453,793 of record NC_041388.1, read on the forward strand.
ACTACAGACTATGATCGGATCGGGCTTAAACCCGACCAAAGGAAGATTAATTCTCCGCCAGTCACCCATCAGATAGCGGTGGTGGAGGAGCAATGCGGCGATTCTCCCTCTATCCTAAAGACAAACTATGTTCGTATTCCCGAGCTCTCCGAGCCGGATACTCTCTCATGGGAGGACATCACCCTAGCCCTGAACCCAGAATCAAGCCGCATACCGAACCCGCGGGGCAACACCTCGGAGCCCGAACTCCCAAGATCAGAAACTCTCCTACCCCGGGATCATAGATTGGGACAATGTCTGGACTTAAATCCACCCACCCCCCCAAATGCAAACGATCTTTCCCACATTAGGCAAGAGCCCCAAGAGACTGTACATCACTATTGGGCCAGATTCCTCCTTGTAATGAACAAGGTCAAGGACTGTCGCGAGGAAGACGCAATTTCGTTCTTTTGCATCAATTGCACGGACAAGGGAATCCTCAACGCCATAAGTCGCCGTGACATAGCACACTTCGCTGACTTGGCGGCCATAGTACGGAAATACTGTGCGATGGAAAGCGCCTGGAAAACCCAAACGCAATTCTGGGATAATTCGGCCCTGACAAAACCCCCAGTCCGAACTAAAAGGGTGTACTCTCACAAGTCGCCTGACTCAATTACAAAGAAGCAAAATCCCACTACAGGGCATGGAACCGTATTGGAGGGATGGCTTAACGGGCCCTGCAAAATCCACAGTACAACGGATACCATATCAACACACAGCCTTAGAGCATGTTGGGTACTCCGGCAGGTGGCCAAGAGCGGTGAGGATCTCCTCATCCAAAATACCTCAGAGCACCTTCCCATGGATAACACTACAGTACTGACGGTCTTCGAAACCTTCACCTTAAATAATAGGCATAAGCGAGCACTCCGCAGCCTTGCCGAAGTCTGCCACGTGGCAGCAATAAATCTTTAGAGCGACACGGCTATTACCTTCAATGCGAATGACGAACCTAAATTCCGAACAGCCCGAGCACCAGCCGCTTTGGTCCTCAGTCCAATTGTAGACGGCATTCGGCTCACTAAAGTGCTCATGGACGGCGGCAGCGGTTTAAACCTCATTTATGAGGAGACTCTTCAAAAAATGGAAATAGACAGCAACCGCATTAAGCAAAGCAGTACGACCTTCCGAGGAATCATCCCTAGTCGGGAGGCACGTTGTGCTGGGAAAATCACACTTGATGTGGTATTCGGCACTCCGGAGAATTACAGGTCCGAAGAAATTACATTCCAAGTGGCCTCATTCAGTAGCGGATACCACACCCTTCTAGGGTGGGAGGCGTCCACGATCTTCCAAGCCATACCCCATTATGGGTACATGAAGCTCAAAATGCCCGGACCCAATGGAATCATCACTCTAGTTAGCGATCCGGACATAGCACTCCGCGCCGAGAACAAAACAGCTGCACTGGCCATCGAGGCATTATCCGAAGCCCTTGTGGCGGAGGAGTTAACCGCACTGCGCTCCATGGTGGACAGGGATGACGTGATACTAGACAAAAGATCCAAGTCCACCTCCTTTAAACCAGCGGATGAAATAGTCAAATTCCAGGTCCATCCAACGGACCCCGTAAAAACAGCATCCATCGGGGCACAGTTAAACCCCGCTGTAGACACCGCACTACGGGAGTTTTTCCGCGAGAATTGGGACATATTTGCCTAGCATCCTTCAGACATACCAGGAATCCCACACAGATTGGCCGAGCATAGCCTTAATATTTTAAAAGGATTCAAGCCGGTCAAGCAGACTCTTCGGTGTTTCTCTAAACCTAAGCGACAAGCCATGGGAGAGGAGCTAGCCAAGTTAATGGAAGCCGGATTTATTAGAGAAATAAAACATCCGGACTGGCTAGCAAACCTGGAGATGGTACCAAAGGAGGAAAAATCCTGGCGCCTATGTGTCGACTTCAAAGACCTTAATAAGGCTTGCCCAAAGGATCCCTTCCCACTCCCTCGCATCGATCAAATCATCGACGCTACCGCAGGACACGAATCATTGTGCTTCCTCGATGCATACTCCGGTTACCATCAGATTAAGATGGCGGAGTCTGATCAAGACGCAACGACATTTATCATGCCATACGGCCCTTTCTATTTTAATACAATGCCCTTTGGGCTCAAAAACGCCGGCGCAACATATCAGCGCATGATCCAGACATGTCTGGAAAAGCAGATCGGCAAGACCGTGGAGGCATATGTAGACGATGTGGTCATTAAAACCAGACACATCGACTCCTTAATAGATGACTTGAGGCTCACATTCGCCAACCTCCGAACTTATGACATTAAGCTCAATCCGGAAAAATGCGTTTTCGGCGTCCCCGCGGGAAAGCTCCTGGGTTTCATCATCTCCAGTAGAGGAATTGAAGCAAATCCGGCTAAAATCCGAGCTCTGTCGCAGTTGGCTATCCCAACTGACCTCAAGCAAATCCAGAAATGAACTGGATGTGTGGCAGCTTTAAGCCGCTTTATCCTCGACTAGGAGAAAAGGCACTCCCCTTTACCGCCTTCTTCAGTGCACCGAACACTTCGAGTGGACGGACGCAGCCACGGAAGGACTGGAAGAAATAAAAGCCATCCTGGCCACCAACCCAATCTTGGCCGCGCCAACTGTTGGCGAACCAATGCTATTATATATAGCGGCAACTCATCAAGTTGTGAGTGAAGTGCTCGTCGTCAAACGAGAGATGGACGGACATAAATTCCCACTTCAAAAGCCGGTATATTATGTATCCACCGTCCTCACTCCATGCAAATCATGGTACCCACATTATCAAAAGATAGCATACGCGGTATTCATGGCATCCCGGAAATTACGACACTACTTTCAAGAGTTTTCAATCACGGTGGCCTCTGAAGTACCACTCAATGACATAATAAACAATCGCGATGCCACGGGCCGGATTGCCAAATGGGCTATCGAGCTCCTCTTGTTCGGCATAACATATAAACCACGACGAGCCATTAAGTCACAAGTACTGGCCGATTTCGTAGCCGAATGGACAGAGGCCGAACTGCCTAAAGAGTACGGCGCATACTCCAATTGGATCATGCACTTCGACGGCTCTAAAAATGCGAGCGGGTCTAGGGGCCGACGTCGTCCTGACGTCCCCCACCGGAGATACAGTGCAATACGTACTCCAAATACTATATACAGACTCCAATAACGCAGCCGAATACGAGGCCCTATTACACGGTCTCCGGATGGCAGTCTCCATGGGCATTCAACGCCTGGAGGTGCGTGGGGACTCGAACCTCGCAATATCCCAAATAAATGGAGACTTTGATGCCAAGGATACGAAAATGGCGGCATATCGCAACTCCGTCCTCAAAATGTCAGCTCGGTTCGAGGGGCTTGAATTCCACCATGTGGCTCAGGAAAACAACCAGGCGGCGGACATCCTCGCCCGTATCGGCGCTAAATGCGACCCTGTCCCACCGAACATCTTCCTAGAAAAACTGTTTAAACCATTCGTGGTATGGGAAGGGGACACCGGCAACAATAGTCCGGATCCGGCCACAACCCCAGATACCGAACACTCTGACAAAATTGGAGGCTCGGCCATCGAAATAACACCTTCACCCCACGTAATAATGGCCATTATCGCCCCGTGGACAGAATCATTCCTGGCCTACCTAACTAGGCAGGAACTACCCGAGGACCAAAATGAGGCACGCTGCATAGTGTGGCGATCTAAAGCCTACAAAGTCCACGAGGGAGAGCTTTATAAGAAAAGCACTACCGGAGTCCTTCAAAGGCGCATCTCCGAAGAGGAAGGGCGGAAGCTTTTGGCAGAAATCCATGCCAGACTCGGCGGCCATCACGCCGCAGCCCGGGCCCTTGTAAGCAAGGCCTTCCGTATATGTTTTTATTGGCCGACAGCCCAGGAAGATGCACAACATCTGGTCCAGCATTGTGTCGGTTGCCAGCTATTTGCAAACCAAAGCCATATGCCGCCTACCGCTCTCCAAACAATCCCCATTACTTGGCCTTTTGCGGTCTCGGGGCTTGATATGGTCGGACCCCTTAAAGGGTGAACCCATAAGAAAAAATACTTACTGGTCATGGTGGATAAATTCACCAAATGGATAGAAGCCAAACCTGTCAAGATGACTGAATCCAGACCGGTGATAGACTTCATATCCGGGGTTGTACACCGTTACGGCGTCCCCCACAGCATCATCACTGACAACGGCACGAATTTTACAGCCGACGAAGTGAAACTTTGGTGCAGCAACATGGGCATCAAGCTCGATTATGCTTCTGTCTATCACCCGCAAACTAACGGTCAAGTCGAACGAGCGAATGGTCTTATCATGAGCGGCATTAAACCCAGATTAGTGCGGTCCTTAAAGGAATCAAACACGCACTGGGTAGAGGAGCTTGACTCCATACTATGGGGGCTACGGACCATGCCGAATCACACTACCAGATACACACCGTTTTTTATGGTGTACGGCGCTGAGGCGGTGCTGCCTTGCGACATAATTCATGACTCACCTCGAGTGCGCATGTACGAAGAAAGAGAGGCCGAGCTCGATCGGCAGGACAGTTTAGATGCCCTGGAGGAGGAGCGCGACGTAGCAAAAGCCCGTTCCGCATTCTATCAGCAACAGGCTCGAAGGTATCAAAGCAGAGAAGTGCGGGCCAAAACCTATAACGTTGGCGAACTAGTTCTACATCTGTCGGAGAGAAAAAAGAACAAGCTCAAGCCCAAATGGGAAGGTCCATTCATTATCGAACAAGTTCTGACCGGTGGTGCGTACCATCTGCGGGATGCATCAAACAATTGACTCGAGCCAAACCCATGGAACGCAGCCAGACTCCGAAGATTCTATGCCTAGCGCCGGACACTATGTTCGTCTCCTTAACTCCGTCATTTTTTCGTGCATCTGTTCTCTCTCTCTCTCTCTCTCTCTCTCTCTCTCTCTCTCTCTCTCTCTCTCTCTCTCTTTTTTTTTTGTTCTTCTCTCCAATGCCCTAAAGGGCTAAACTTGTGTCTTGATTACACAATCCTGATGCGCTAAACGCGCTCATTATACCTGGGGGCTTCTTATACAGAAGCTCAATCTAATTATTTTTTCGATCCTTATGCCCCGCACATGTGTTATTCTTCCGCATGTACCTTTTTTCGCCATTATATGCATCGATATGACTTAAGTTTTGGCCAAGCTGGGTTGCCTGGCTCTTGTATTTATGCCCTACGTTCCCGTAAATTCGGCTAGGGCATAAGGGGAGCACCTCTGCGATTGTTACTACCGGGTCAGCTGGATGTGTACCTCAGACTGGGTGAAGCCGAAAGCTAGCGTTCTTAAGGGAATATTCGGTCGGTGAATAAAAGACGACTTTCATTTAAATTACTACACCCCCCAGATGTTTTTAACCTGTGTCTCGCAGTTCGGACATGCACATTAGGGCATGCGTACCCAGGGAAAGGAACCCTTAACGGAACTATTCTCCCTGGAAGATGTTTCTTACTATCCATGTAATATAACATAGCTAGTTGGATACTTGTCTATCCAAGCACTTATGACCCCTACGCCTGGTTTCCATGCATACCCCGGTTCTTATATAACCGAGAGGGTATTCGGATACACTCCGGACTATCGGGTCTAGAGGTCGAAGCGAAAAGGTCCGCCATGACAAATGATTTACAATCCGGCTAGGGACATTACATATGTCATTTGAAGTACACAGTCACTATGACTGATTGAATTCTTCTTCTATGCCATCCAACAGGCTGTCTAGCCTACAATCCTGTTGGGAATACTTTGCGGCTAATTCTACTTGATCATACACTAAACTGATAGGGATCTCTCTCCCATCAGGCCCCACATGTCCGACCTCGGCCATGTGGTTTGGGTCCACTTTGGTATATCGTGTCTTCACCATAGCCCAGGCTTCCCTTGCACCCTGTCGGCAGGCTGATATCTTCCATAATCGGAAGCGCCGCCGCGCTCCCTTGAGCTTCTCTATAAGCTCCCCGATGCCTACGGGCGGGGACGCGGATGGCCACAAGGCTTGGGCAATACCCTGCATCACCTGTCGAACTTGCTCGTGCAGTTGTGAGAGCTCTGGTAGAAGATCACCCGAAGACCCGGGCATCTCCTCCGCCGGACGACCCGTCAGTATAGCTACAGACATAACGCTGTTAGCTGGCTTCTTCGCTGAACTCCTTTAAAAAGTTCGTTCAAGTACTTACTGAAAATGCCGCGCCGAAGTCGTTTATTCTCCTTCACGGAGTCCGCAAGCTGGGCTCGAACATCTTTCAGTTCCATGCCCAGCCGAATATTGGCGTCTTGGAGATCATTTTTCTCCTGCCTATCTCGCGTCAGCACGCGCTTGCCAGCATTTCACTGTCGATCATCACATGCCGCATCTGCCTCCACGGCCTCCGGATTCACTCTGGGGCCACCTGCAACATCTATTATTAGGTTGGCATACATGCCGCATACTACCTGGTACCCATATTCTTTGCAATAGATACAAGTGTTACCAGGGGGACCCTTCTTGGACTCCTTCAACACGGCAACAACGGCCCCTAGCTAGGCCTTGCACTCGTCTAGCTCTTGAGACAATTGGGAATTCTTCTCTGTAAGAACCTGCACAAAAAATGATCCTTAAATCAGTTGCGTCAACTGTTTCAAGTCTCAGGGGCTACTAATACATATAATCGTCAGATTTGCTTACCCGTATATCCCTTACATACTGGTCCGTGGCTCTGGCTAGACCATTTTGAGCAGCACGGATGTACGCGTCTCCGGAATTGAAGGCATCAGATGCCTCTAGGGAGAAACAAGCGTCACGGAGTACGGCCCGGCGACGCCTGTGATTCATGGCGCTCTCCACTTATGAATTTGTAACGGATAGTCCATCCGCATCCTCTGTAGGAGGAGCATCTGGCATTCGCCCCGTGTTGGCTTCCGCCTCTATGTCCAGCCCTGGAGCCCGACTGGTGGAGGCGTGATCGGCAGCCTCTCCGGATATAGTCCGGCGAGTGTTTTTTCTATTAAGAAACATGGACGTCATTATATTTTGAGAAAGACGACAACCACGGAGCGAGGTTTTGTGTTATACCTCTGCGCCGGCGTCTCCGTCCTGACCTCCTTCCTTTTAGGCCTAGCCGGCCTCGGTGTCTCTTATTGGCGAGTTGCTGTGGGTTCGGCACGGCGTCCCGAATGCCTTCCCTGTAAAACACCATATGTGTACGGTAGGTGAAGTGCATAAAAGGGAATCCTATTTTTGGAGTTGGGATCTTGGTTTTTCTTACGTGCGACGCATGGAGCAGTCTGGGGTAGTCGGCCGTTATGGCCACCATGGCGTCATCACAGCTCAACTAATAGAATTTCCTGTCTATCATCTCCACAAATATGTCCGGATCCTCTTCAAGTCCGGGATCGAGGGCCCGGTCAGGGTCCTCCAGTTGTGGAGGCGGGCTGTTGACCTCCCTTACAGCTTTTCGCAGTTCCTGCCGTGAAACGGCAAGGTGAGTTTACAACGAAGAATGCGGGAAGGTCGGGAGTGAAGAGTGACAGCTTACCCAGCTTGAAGGGTTGTACATGGAGAATCCATCCCGTGGCTTGATACGGACGAACTCCTCTTCTTCTCCCTTGAATGACTCAGACAAATTTTTTGCTAAAGCAGTTGCGGAGTCCGGTCCCTTACGCCCACAACGGGTGGCATCATCTTCCCCGTTAAAACACCACAGGGGGTGCCCTCGATATTGAAGTGGTTGCACTCCCTGCATTATGCATATTGACATAACCTCAATTATTGTCAATCCTGATTGAGCCAGCGCTTTAATCCGGTTCATCGGGTAAAGGACTTCTCCGTTGTCTTCCTCTTGGGGGCTTCATGGGCGTCAGCTTCGGCATTTCTTTAGAGGAGTATTGTTGAACTCAGGAAGACCCCGCCGAACAGGGTCTGGAAGGGGTCCGTCCTCCATATAAAACCACTCCGAAGGCCAGTCTTCAGACGTCTTCTTTGGAGTATCGGACAGGTATCCGGTCTCGGTGATGTGCCATATTTCGGCTCCGCCCACTTGATAAAGTGACCCCTTCTGTGTGCGGGGCACAAGGCTAAATAACCTTTTCCACAGTTCGAAATGAGCCTCGCAGCCCAGAAACAACTCACAAAGGGCAACATAACCGGCGATGTGTAATATGGAAGCAGGGGTGAAATTGTGCAGTTGGAGGCCGTAAAACTCCAGGAGCCCGCGAAGGAATGGATGAATTGGAAATCCGAGTCCCCTTAGTAAGTAAGGGACAAGGCATATCCGCTCCCCCTTAGAGGGATTGGGGAAGCTCTCCGCTTGTTCCCCGCCATTATAGGTGGCGAGCCCGGCTCGGACGGGGACCATATACGCTGGAGGGAGAAATCCCTGGGTCTGCAACTCTACTAATCGGCTGTGCAGGATGGAACACCTCTCCTAGTCACTGGGCTTAGGGCTGCGGAGGTGGGAGGAGGAGCTGCAGTGGTCGGCCATGATGGAATGGATTTTTTCCGAGCGCGCTCTGATGGATTCTTGCCGTGGGAGAATGGTGTGGATTGGATCTAAGAATACCCATCTCTTTAATAGACAATTTATTTACCTGGCTAGGTGGGCGAATGTAAAAACGCCCTGGCTCCTCGCATTCGCTCGACGCATGGAAGATGGCCCTTATTGGGCGCAGAAGCCAAGGAATCCCACATTTATGGGAGCCGGACACTACTTAGCAGATATTCAGGATTTGGAGAAGAACCCGCCTTGCAATGCCGAAGACAATACTGCATGCTGGACTCATCATCATTGAAGCCTGGTTTAGGGGCTACTGAGGGAGTCCTGGATTAGGGGGTCTCTTGACAGCTGGACTATATCCTTTGGCCGGACTGTTGGACTATGAAGATACAAGATTGAAGACTTCGTCCCGTGTCCGGATGTGACTCTCCTTGGCGTGGAAGGCAAGCTAGGCAATACGGATATGTAGATCTCCTCCCTTGTAACCGACCTTGTGTAATCCTAGCCCCCTTGGGTGTCTATATAAACCGGAGGGTTTTAGTCCGTAGGACAACATACAATCATACCATAGGCTAGCTTCTAGGGTTTAGCCTCTCTGATCTCGTGGTAGATCAACTCTTGTATACTCATATCATCAAGAACAATCAAGCAGGACGTAGGGTATTACCTCCATCAAGAGGGCCCGAACCTGGGTAAACATCGTGTCCCCTGCCTCCTGTTACCATCCGCCTTAGACACACAGTTCGGGACCCCCTACCCAAGATCCACCGGTTTTGACACCGACACCAGTGTCACGTATTGTCTATGATATCAATTGAAAATTTGAACTCCTAAATTTATGCATGTGCCTTACCTTATCTCTTGTATGAAAACTAATTTTAGATGAATCTCCTTGCTCAAAGGATCATAGGATCTCACAACAATACTGGGCACTACATTGCTCTTGTCAGTACCTCTTGCCCTTTGTAACGCCCCGAGACCGTTGCGCCAGGTGTCTTCCAGTTATTCGTTGTTGTTGCCTTGACTTTCGCTTGTGTGTTGCATCTTGCCATGTCATCATCCGCATTGCATCATCATGTTTTCGAAACTTGCATTAGTCCGGGTCTCCCAGTTCCGTCCGTTGTCCATTCTGAGCCCAGACACACTTGCACGCGCCCGCGGCATGTCCGAAATAGTATTTTATAAGTGGCTGGAAAATGTTCTCGGATTGGGTTGAAAGTTGGTGTGTGGTCTTATTATAGTGTAGATAGATCGCCTGTCAAGTTTCATTGCTTTCGGAGTTTGTTTGATAGCCAAACCGTTAAACTATAGCGGCAGTATAGCCGGTCTATCGTCGGATGTTTTCGGTCTCCGGAAACTGCTGCCGAGCCCTCTCTCTCTTCTCTCCTCTCAGCCTCGCCACAGTTCACCTAGGCCCATGCCTACCATCTCTGCACAATGCATCGAACCCCTCGCGCGCGTCCGGAAGTTGTCCCGAACCCGACCCGGGGAGTCGTCACCGTTGGGTCCGGATCATCCCCAAACATCTACAAAACATCTCTGTTTTGTTAATTGGGCTCCCTAGCTATTTTATCCGCAATCGTCCGATTGCGATCGTAGGGACGAGGTAGCCCCTATCCAAAAATCCATATGCCATATATAATGACCAACCCTAACTTTAGGAGTTTGTCCCATCAATCCCCTCGCAGCGCCGCCACCCCCACCTAACTCCACCCGGTTTTCCGTGCGTGGCCAATCAAGAGCGAAGCTCCTACCTGCCTCGATCTGGATCGAGAGGAGCACTGAGTCGCGTGCCCTGCTCCGCCCCAAGCATGCTCTAGCGGCCACTCCTACACCACCTCGTGCCTGAGCGCCCACGCCCCTCGATCCAGCAGTCTAGGAGGACGCCACCATGGACGCCAGGCACCATATCCCCGCCATCGCTCATCCTCTCTCCCCTCTATCTCTTCCCTGTCTCTGCTTTCTCTGAACCCTCTCTTTCTTCTTCAACAGTAACATCCAGGGTCGTCCCCATCGCCGCTGCCTTCCTCTCGCTTCCCATCGGCCCTCGCATCCGCCTTGTTTCAGGGAGAGCTCTGTCCACGAGCTCCCGCTGCTCCAGCGTCGTCCCGAGCGACCTCGCTCCCCTGCTGTCTTCGGCGCCGCGCTGGCGAGCGCCACCGCCGGAGCTTCTCTGTCCACCGCCCGGATTCACGCTGCCGGCAAGCCCCTATCTCCTTGCTCGCTTCACACCGCGTCGCTCCCAAGACCGGTCACCGCCCTGCTGCCATGTTCCGCTGCACCGAACCACTGCGTTCTTCAGCTTCGTCAGACCACGAGCGAGGCCAGGCGTGTTGACCCTTTCGATCGAGCCAAGTAGGGCGGCCCAGCGCGCCCTCTGCAGGCCTCCTTCCCCTCCACCGCCTTGGGCCAAAGCCCATGGTGAGGCCCTAGTGCCCCCCTTTTTCTTTGTTTTTTCTGTGTTGGTCCAGCCTACTATGTTTCGGCCCATTGGTATTTTTTTCAGTGCGGCGATTTTCCTTTTATTCCAATGAATTACTGTTTTATAGAGAGGTCCCTAAACTTCATGCATATAATAACTTAAAAACCGTGCATCGGTTTAAAATGATCTATATATGAAACTTGCTTAGAATTTTGTCTAGTTTCATAATATCCAACTTTCATCTATGTTTGAAATGTTTAAAATGCTGTTTGATTAAATTTGCTCCTATGTCATGTTAAAATGCTTTATTTCATAACTAATTAACTGTAGCTCTGAATTAAATAAATTATATATGTAAATGGGGTAGAAAAATTCCTAGTTTAACATGGTGTACTTGCTTTCCATGCTTAACAACTCTAAAATATGATTTAGGGCAGAACAGTACCATAACCAAAATATGCACATGAGGAGTTTCTGGACTTGTTGTTTTGTGGTTCCGGCCTCATTTAAACTTGCCTAGTTAGATAGTTTCATTATGTTTCACCTCTTGCCATGTTAATCAACATTTAATATTGTTGAGTACATAAACAAGATCGAACTAAGTAAGTCACGTGCTGTTTCGTCAATATGCAACGGAGTTGCATGTTGAGCTCCACTTAATTCATAGGGTTATTTGTGCATTTTGCCATGCCATGCTTCATTAAACCGGACATGCATCATACTTGTTTGTGCATCGTGCCATGTTCATGTGGTGGTTGTTTACTATGTTTGTTTGCTTCTTTCTGGTGTTGCTTCGTCGGGTTGGTTCCGATAACGTCGTGTTGTGAGGATTCGTTCGAGTTCGTCCGTTTGTCTTCCTCATGGACTCGTTCTTCTTCCTTGCGGGATCTCAGGCAATATGACCATACCCTCGAAATCACTTCTATCTTTGCTTGCTAGTTGCTCGCTCTTTTGCTATGCCTATGCTGCGATACCTACCACTTGCTTATCATGCCTCCCATATTGTTGAATCAAGCCTCTAACCCACCTTGTCCTAGCAAACCGTTGTTTGGCTATGTTACCGCTTTGCTCAGCCCCTCTTATAGCGTTGTTAGTTGCAGGTGAAGAATGAAGTTTGTTCCTTGTTGGAACATGGAGAGGTTGTTCCTTGTTGGAACATGTTTACTTGTTGGGATATCACAATATCTCTTATCTAATTAATGCATCTATATACTTGGTGAAGGGTGGAAGGCTCGGCCTTATGCCTGGTGTTTTGTTCCACTCTTGCCACCCTAGTTTCCATCATATCGGTGTTATGTTCCCAGATTTTGCGTTCCTTACGCGGTTGGGTTATAATGGGAACCCCTTGACAGTTTGCCTTCAATAAAACTCCTCCAGCAAGGCCCAACATTGGTTTTACCATTCGCCACCTAGCCTTTTCTTTCCCTTGGGTTCTGCAGACTCAAGGGTCATCTTTATTTAAACCCCCGGGCCAGTGCTCCTCTGAGTGTTGGTCCAACCTGTCAGCTGCCGGTGGCCACCAGGGGAAACTCTGGGCTGGCCTACCGGAACCTTGGACAATCCGGTGTGCCCTGAGAACGAGATATGTGCAGCTCCTATCGGGATTTGTCGGCACATTCGGGTGGCTTTGCTGGACTTGTTTTACCATTGTCGAGGATGTCTTGTAACCGGGATTCCGAGCCTGATCGGGTCTTCCCGCTAGAAGGAATATCCTTCGTTGACCGTGAGAGCTTGTGATTGGCTAAGTTGGGACACCCCTGCAGGGATTTGAACTTTCGAAAGCCGTGCCCGCGGTTATGGGCAGATGGGAATTTGTTAATGTCCGGTTGTAGAAAACCTGAAGTTGATCTTAATTAAAATACATCAACCGTGTGTGTTACCGTGATGGTCTCTTCTCGGCGGGGTCCGGGAAGTGAACACGGTGTTGGAGTAATGCTTGACGTAGGTTGTTATAGGATCACTTCTTGATCATAGTTGTCTGAGCGTGCTTTGCCTTCTCTTCTCGCTCTCATTTGCGTATGTTAGCCACCATATATGCTAGTCGCTTGCTGTAGCTCTACCTCGTACCTTTTACCCTTCCTATAAGCTTAAATAGTCTTGATCGCGAGGGTGTGAGATTGCTGAGTCCTCGTGACTCACAGTTACTTCCAAAACCAGTTTGCAGGTGCCGATGTTACCGAGCAAGTGACGCAATGAAGCTCAAGGAGGAGCTCGTTGAAGATCTTGTCCTTTATGTCGTTTCGTTCTAGTTGATCAGTAGTGGAGCCCAGTTGGGGTCGATCGGGGATCTGTGTAGCATTTGGGGTAGTCTTCTTTTATTTTGGTTCCGTAGTCGGACCTTGATTGCATCTAGATGATGTAATGCTTTATTCATGTATTGTATGAAGTGGCGATTGCAAGCCAACTATGTATCTCTTTCCCTTATGTATTACATGGGTTGTGTGAAGATTACCTCACTTGCGACATTGCTTTCAATGCGGTTATGCCTCTAAGTCGTGCTTCGACACGTGGGAGATATAGCCGCATCGAGGGCGTTACAAGTTGGTATCAGAGCCTTCCCCGACTTATGAGCCCCCTCCTTGATTGAATCGTTGGCGTTGTTGAGTCTAGAAAAATGTTTTGAGTCATTTAGGATTATATATATCGGAGAGTAGGATTCTTTTTACTCCTCAGTCCCTTCGTCGCTCTGGTGAGGCCTCCTGATGTAGAGTTTTGACTCTTCTCTTCTCAAATTTCACTAAAAAAAATTTAGGACCACGCGGGTATCTTGGAATCGTTCTGATGGTTTTGTGATGAGAACATTGTTCTTGGTGCCTCCTGACATTTAGGGGTTGTGGTAGTGTCCCGGGGAGTTGAGCTCCGACGTGTTGTCGTCACAATTTTATCGTTGCAGTTCTGGAATACCTGAGTTTAGTTTCGCTGACATCGAAAATCTCTTTTATACAGTTGTTGGTGAGATAACCTCGACGCCACCCAATACTGGGGCGGGAGTTCGAGAGTATTGCCATAACTCGTATAACGGATGCTTTTCGAAGGTTGAGGTAGACGATTTCCGAAGGTTTCTTGGTTATGTGTTGAAGGATGGATACAGCTGGATGTAGGATTTGTTAGTTTTGGGTGAGATATTATGCTTCCCCTGTATCCCCAACACCTGATTGCATAACCGAAAAGTTTCGGGAGTTATAAGTGGCAATTCAAGTAGCTCTTAGGATATCTTTCCGACAGATGTTTGATATGAGATTGGGGTTCGACGTCTAGTGGTCCGCCTATCCACGGTTGGTTTTACAGTGGTCTCATTGTGTCTTAAAGAGTCCTTGGCTATGCCGACTTGGGGACGCTTCGTATGTCATGTGCACTGCCTTGTACATGATGGTGTGTTACGATCGAGCCCGTGTAGGCCCCACCATGAAAACTTCGGACGAAATCTCTATCATATGTTTGTTCCGGCTTATTCTGCAAGCCAATCCTTTGTTTTGTTTTGAGTTGTGGTATTCAAGTTTCTTCGAAGTCAAATGTTGATTCCATACCTTTTCTAAACGGTGTTCTCATGTTCCTATGTGAATAATAATCCTTCATAATAATTGAGATTGTCATGTCAATCCTTTTAACCGGTGTTTTCTCTCCTCAAGCGGATCCGATCATTTCAACATCCGCAAGATCAAGTATCAGTTTTCTTCTGAACGGTGTTTGTTTCATCCATCTCTAAGTTGCCTTTGTTTTTTTTCCCGCCCTCCCTCCCTTGCTTTTCTCCGAGGACTCATATATCTCAATCAAGTATCATTTTATTGATGTGAAGTCTCTTCTTTCTTTCCTTTCAATGTTCTTATCCGGTGATTCTCAAGAAGATACTAATGGAGCTTCAAGTTATCATTATTCGTTCCTTTTCTTCTCCGGTGGATTCAATTCAAGCTTGGTATTGAGCATACTCCTTTTCTTTTGCCCAATGCCTACTTATGCCGGTGCACCTCTTAACCTTCCCCGATTGCTATTATTTTGTTCCAGAGTGCTAAAGATATCTCAGAAGATTCGTGTTTCCACTCTTAATCCATCAAGCTATTTTGAGGATGTTATCTCATTCAAGCCTTTTAATTCAACCAGTGCAATCCTCTCTTTTAAATCATTTCAACGGTGTTTCTTTTGAGTGGGCCCTAACCCACAGGTCTGTTTCCAGGATCTTACCTGACTCTTCTTATTTTCCTGGAGGTATTCTCAATTTTTTTTCGAAGTTTGACGTAAGAATGATTTATCATCAGTCAAATGTCTTCTCCAAGATCTGTCAAAATCTTTTCATCGTTGGCTCAACCTCTTCGTTTTGATTCTTCCAGAGTGTCTAAATAATTCATGGTGGTGTTCTCGTCGTCATTCTCGGATTTTGAAGACCGAAGAAGAGTTTCTCTTTAATCTTGCTCCATTTTCTTCTAGACTCATGGTTCTAGCTTATTGCCATTCTCTCACCATTGTATTCATTTGTCAGTATTTCTTTTCACCCATCTGGAGCATTTCAAGAGTATTTCAGTTTGTTTTTCTATGAAGCCCATCATTTCAGAAGATTTTTTTCATTCTAGCTTTCAGCTCTCGTTCTCCAAATCTTACCAGTGCTTCGTTCAAGTTTTCTCTAATCAATTCGGGATCTCTTCGTTCACTTGCATCGAAATTCCCTCAAGTATCTTCGCTCATTTTCCAATTCCTCCTGCTGATGTGTTCGTTTTTCTTCGTTCATTTTCAATTCTTACGGTGGTTTGTTCAAGAGTTCTCTTCCTGGGTTATCAAATCATTTATTCGTTGTTTCAATCCCACTGGTGGTTCCATAAATACCTTCTCAAGTTTACGCTATATCTCTCATCAATCCTTTCCAAACGGGAATAAGTAATATGCCAAATCCGTTGGTTGTCATCAATGTAATTGGTGAAGGATGAGCATAATGTAATTCTTATTCTTGTTTCATCGAGTAAATTCAATTCTTTATTCCGGAGGTCCATCAAAATTCTCGGTTTCAATTGTTTCATCTTCTCTTTTTCCCGGAGTTCCAACCTTTACAATTTCACCATGGAGTTTCATGTAAATCGGTACAAGGATTCACCATGTGTTTTCAACTTCTCTTTCTTTCCGTTTGATCATTCTTTTGTTTAACGGAGTTCTTCATGAAGGTTCTACATGATGGTTCATTAAGAATTTAATTCCTTCTCGAAGTGTTCATCAACATTCTTTTCAGAGGAGCTCATGCATTCTTCATCTTGCAATCCGGAGTGCTATTCTTCACTCATATCTTTTGAGGTGGTGTTATGTCTTTCTTGATAATTTCCCGTCGTGCTCCGTGATTCACAAGTTATCAAGAATGAGATATTTTAAATCCATCAATCTCGCCATTCGAGTTATCTTGGGTAATATTTTCACCTAAAGCTTTCCCTAAGAATTGTTGCTATTAATGGTGATAATATATGATCCAAGTTCTTCATCTATCCTCCCGGTGAAATATTTTCTCGTCTCCTTGTTCATATCAATCCAATTCTTTTCCCATGAGTGGCAGAATTTCACCTCATAATTTGAGATGTATTCCATAAGACCATATCAAGCTTATCCTTTCGTTGTTGGATTTCCAACAACTCCGTTCGAACCTTCTCCTAAGGATGCCTTTCCAAGCTCTTTTGTGGCAGAAGTTGGCATTGTCTTCTCCATTCATTTATTTCAATTATCTATCTTCTATCCTTTCGTTCCGGAGGCATAGTGTTGTTGCTCTCTTCAACCCTTCTTCTTGTTCTTGTCAGGACCGTGTTCTTTTCTTGGATTATCCATTTAACCGGAGTGTCGTGTCCTCCATTCAAGTTCTCTCATCTTATCAAGTTTTGCTCCCTTCTCAACCGGAGTGCCGTCTGAAATCGTTCTTACCCATTGTGCCATTCTTTCAATAGTTCCGGAGGTAGTATGTTTTTGATTTCATCAAGTATCCTCTCATCTTGTAAAGTTCTTGTTAATTCCTTCCATTTTCAGTCGGAGTGCTGTCCAAATTATATCATTCTTAATCCTTCTCTATCTTGACTTAACCGGAGTGGTTTCAATATATATCTTCCCTTCAACCTCAAGGTTTTTCGCAATGTTCTTTGTCCCTCTTTTCTAACGGAGTGTTTTCGACTTTGTTCACCTTCGTTGTATTCTTTTCTCGAATTTGTTCAACCTCGCAAGGTTCATGGTTTCACTCGTTTGTCAAAGAAGCAACTTAGCTTTACCTCTTCTCTCCTCTTCCGTTTCCCTCCGGTGCCATTCTAGATCTCGGGACGAGATCCTCTCGTAGTGGTGGAGTGTTGTAACGCCCCGAGACCGTTGTGCCAGGTGTCTTCCAGTTATTCGTTGTTGTTGCCTTGCCTTTAGCTTGTGTGTTGCATCTTGCCATGTCATCATCCGCATTGCATCATCATGTTTTCGAAACTTGCATTAGTTCGGGTCTCCCAGTTCCATCCGTTGTCCGTTCTGAGCCCAGACACACTTGCACGCGCCCGCGGCATGTCCGAAATAGTATTTTATAAGTGGCCGGAAAATGTTCTCGGATTGGGTTGAAAGTTGGCGTGTGGTCTTATTTAGGGAGTTTGTCCCATCAATCCCCTCGCAGCGCCGCCACCCCCCACCTATCTCCACTCGGTTTTCCGTGCGTGGCCAATCAAGAGTGAAGCTCCTCCCTGCCTCGATCTGGATTGAGAGGAGCGCCGAGTCGCGTGCCCTGCTCCTCCCCAAGCATGCTCCAGCGGCCACTCCTACACCACCTCGCGCCTGAGCGCCCACACCCCTCGATCCAGCCGTCTAGGAGGACGCCGCCGTGGACGCCAGGCACCATCTCCCCGCCGTTGCTCATCCTATCACCCCTCTATCTCTTCCCTGTCTCTGCTTTCTCTGAACCCTCTCCTTTTTCTTCAAAAGGAACAACCAGGGTCGTCCCCGTCGCCGCTGCCTTCCTCTCACTTCCCATCGGCCCTCGCATACACCTCGTTTCAGGGAGAGCTCTGTCCACGAGCTCCCGCTGCTCCAGCGTCGGCCCGAGCGACCTCGCTCCCCTGCCGTCTCCGGCACCGCGCCGGCGAGCACCACTGCCGGAGCTTCTCCGTCCACCGCCCGGATTCACGCTGCCGGGAAGCCCCTACCTCCTTGCTTGCTTCGCACCGCGTCGCTCCCAAGATCGGTCGCCGCCCTGCTGCCATGTTCCGCTGCACCGAACCACTGCGTTCTTCAGCTTCATTAGAGCACGAGCGTGGTCAGTCGCGCTGACTCTTTCGATCGAGCCAAGCAGGCCGGCCCAACGCGCCCTCTGCGGGCCTCCTTCCCCTCCACCGCCTTGGGCCAAAGCCCATGGTGAGGCCCCAGTGCTCCCCCTTTTTCTTTGCGTTTTTTTCTCTGTTGGTCCAGCCTGCTATGTTTTGGCCCATTGGTATTTTTTTCAGTGCGGTGATTTTCCTTTTATTCCAGCGAATTACTGTTTTACAGAGAGGTCCCTAAACTTCATGCATATAATAACTTAAAAACCGTGCATCGGTTTAAAATGATTTATATATGAAACTTGCTTAGAATTTTGTCTAGTTTCATAATATCCAACTTTCATCTATGTTTGAAATGTTTAAAATGCTGTTTGATTAAATTTGCTCCTATGTCATGTTAAAATGCTTTATTTCATAACTAATTAACCGTAGCTCCGAATTAAATAAATTATATATGTAAATGGGGTAGAAAATGCCTATTTTAACATGGTGTACTTGCTTTGCATGTTTAACAACTCTAAAATATGATTTAGGGCAGAACAGTACCATAACCAAAATATGCACATGAGGAGTTTCCGGACTTGTTGTTTTGTGGTTCCGGCCTCATTTAAACTTGCCTAGTTAGATAGTTTCATTATGTTTCACCTCTTGCCATGTTAATCAACATTTAATATTGTTGAGTACATAAACAAGATCGAACTAAATAATTCACGTGGTGTTTCGTCAATATGCAACGGAGTTGCATGTTGAGCTCCACTTAATTCGTAGGGTTATTTGTGCATTTTGCCATGCCATGCTTCATTAAACCGGACATGCATCATACTTGTTTGTGCATCGTGCCATGTTCATGTGGTGGTTGTTTACTATGTTTGTTTGCTTCTTTCCGGTGTTGCTTCGTCGGGTTGGTTCCGATAACGTCGTGTTGTGAGGATTCGTTCGACTTCGTCCATTTGTCTTCCTCATGGACTCGTTCTTCTTCCTTGCGGGATCTCAGGCAAGATGACCATACCCTCGAAATCACTTCTATCTTTGCTTGCTAGTTGCTCGCTCTTTTGCTATGCCTATGCTGCGATACCTACCACTTGCTTATCATGCCTCCCACATTGTTGAACCAAGCCTCTAACCCACCTTGTCCTAGCAAACCGTTGTTTGGCTATGTTACCGCTTTGCTCAGCCCCTCTTATAGCGTTGTTAGTTGCAGGTGAAGATTGAAGTTTGTTCCTTGTTGGAACATGGAGAGGTTGTTCCTTGTTGGAACATATTTACTTGTTGGGATATCACAATATCTCTTATCTAATTAATGCATCTATATACTTGGTAAAGGGTGGAAGGCTCATCCTTATGCCTGGTGTTTTGTTCCACTCTTGCCGCCCTAGTTTCCGTCATATCGGTGTTATGTTCCCGGATTTTGCGTTCCTTACGCGGTTGGGTTATAATGGGAACTCCTTGACAGTTTGCCTTGAATAAAACTCCTCCAGCAAGGCCCAACATTGGTTTTACTGTTTGCCACCTAGCCTTTTCTTTCCCTTGGGTTCTGCAGACTCAAGGGTCATCTTTATTTAAACCCCCGGGCCAGTGCTCCTGTGAGTGTTGGTCCAAACTGTCAGCTGCCGGTGGCCACCAAGGGCAACTCTGGGCTGGCCTACCGGAACCTTGGACAATCCGGTGTGCCCTGAGAACGAGATATGTGCAGCTCCTATCGGGATTTGTCGGCACATTCGGGTGGCTTTGCTGGACTTGTTTTACCATTGTCGAGGATGTCTTGTAACCGGGATTCCGAGCCTGATCGGGTCTTCCCGCTAGAAGGAATATCCTTCATTGACCGTGAGAGCTTGTGATGGGATAAGTTGGGACACCCCTGCAGGGATTTGAACTTTCAAAAGCCGTGCCCACGGTTATGGGCAGATGGGAATTTGTTAATGTCCGGTTGTAGAAAACCTGAACTTGATCTTAATTAAAATACATCAACCCCGTGTGTTACCGTGATGGTCTCTTCTCGGCGGGGTCCGGGAAGTGAACACGGTGTTGGAGTAATGCTTGACGTAGGTTGTTATAGGATCACTTCTTGATCATAGTTGTCCGAGCGTGCTTTGCCTTCTCTTCTCGCTCTCATTTGTGTATGTTAGCCACCATATATGCTAGTCGCTTGCTGCAGCTCCACCTCGTACCTTTTACCCTTCCTATAAGCTTAAATAGTCTTGATCGTGAGGGTGTGAGATTGCTGAGTCCCCGTGACTCACAGTTACTTCCAAAACCAGTTTGCAGGTGCCGATGTTACCGAGCAGGTGACGCAACCAAGCTCAAGGAGGAGCTCGTTGAAGATCTTGTCCGTTATGTCGTTTCGTTCTAGTTGATCCGTAGTGGAGCCCAGTTGGGGTCGATCGGGGATCTGTGTAGCATTTGGGGTAGTCTTCTTTTGTTTTGGTTCCGTAGTCGGACCTTGATTGTATCTGGATGATGTAATGTTTTATTCATGTATTGTGTGAAGTGGCGATTGTAAGCCAACTATGTATCTCTTTCCCTTATGTATTACATGGGTTGTGCGAAGATTACCTCACTTGCGACATTGCTTTCAATGCGGTTATGCCTCTAAGTCGTGCTTCGACACGTGGGAGATATAGCCGCATCGAGGGTGTTACACCCTTTGTCAGCATACTTACACTCATTGTTGTTTGATTAGGTAGCATTACTTTAATGTTTGCTTCTTTATCCTCCCTTTGCTTGAAATTATAAGATCTATATTTACTCTTAGATAAATGTAGAATTAACACAATGGTTATGAAGTTTTGGATTGCTCATGTAAGTACCTATTGTCATGTACTCCCTTTGTATCGAATTAATTGTTGATCAATTGGATGTATTTAGAACTTAATAGTGATAGATACATCTATTTGAGCGACAAGTAATAACGGATGGTGGTGGTATTATTATACTTGCATCGCGAGATAGTTGATTGTCTAGCATTACTCTGCATCTTATCTGCCCTGCCCTCCACTTCCTCCTAATTATCATATCTACATTTACTCTCACCAAAATGTTGAATAAAGCCAATGCCACTCCACATGTTGATGTCTGCATTCCTCTTGTCAGTACCTTTTGCCTTGTAACGTTGTACTTAATTAGTTGCTATTTGATTATGTATCATCAGTCTGCACCTGAGCTTCATTATCCTCTGTTTCTTCCAATATTATTTGATCTATATTTACTCTTTGCAAAATGTAGAATAATGGAAACGATTATAAAGAAGTTTCTTTGGGGAATTTATTGAATTATCCTTCCATCAACATGGAAAAGGGCTTTGTCCAACCCGTGTTAACATGTAATGTAAGTTCATCCTTCTCAAGCCTTCAAACTTTGTTCTAGTATAGATTTGGATAGGCATCATTTCCTCCACTTCTGTTTACTTTTTGTTCACATCTGACTGGATGTTTCCAACAACTACCAGTTTTAAATTATAGTTGTAAAAAATGTTCCTTATGCAAAACATATCCATTTATTTCCTTATATAATTGTGAAACCTGTTATGTGGCTCCTTGTTTCTCTTTCATAGTCGTATCTCTAACGACAGACATAACTTTGGGGAAGATAGTGAGCCAAACCATATTGAAGAGAGCGAGATGACCCCAATGTCTTATCTTGATGAAGACAATGAGTTGAAGCTACTCACTAGCAGCTATGAGACAACATCTGTGCAGTCGCTGCCTCAATCAGTTTGACTTCTTCAGTATCAACTTAAAGCGGAAAGGCTTGCTTCAGCTCAGCTCCGACTTGATGTCAATGCTGCAATGAAGATCTCAGAGGACTGCCTTGCGCACTATGGTTCTATAAAGCTAGGGATGGATCATCTAACGTTGACACAACTGAGGTCTCATCAGCTTGTTCGGCTGCTTGTGGAGCCCGTCCTGGCCAAGCCTAATGCCTTCTGAAGTGCTCTTCGTTTTGTATATTCTTTTGTCGGCGCATTTATATGCACTCGTGGCGACCTTTGATGCCCAGTGTATGTAATCCGCGGTCACGTTGCGCTTTATTATCACCGGTAGCGAACTTTGATTCCCAATGGATGTAATATGCCGTAATTTATTTATTATACAGTCTAGGTTTATTCTTGGTCGATATGTCGTAATTTAGGCCGGAAGGTTCAGTGGATCTCAGTGTTGTCGATCTTCAGGCCGGACCATTACTCATATGGGCCAAAACGTGGGCCTATAATCATCTTGGGCCGTTAGCAGGTCTAAACCTATAGTAGTTTTCCACCTTTAACAGGCCGAGTAAAGTTCTACCCACCTAGGCCAGAGAATACCATGGGCTTTTAACAGGACTAAAACCTAGATTGGGATAGCATTGAGCCAAAAAATTCACGGGCGAATACAGGCCGGAAATGCCTAAGGCCCATGTTTGGCCCAAATAGGATGAGTCGTTAACAACCAAAATAAATCTCGGGCCTGTTTGGCCCAATAAAATTATGGGCTTTAAGCAGGCCAGTATCCACGCGGGCCATAGGCCCAAAAGTGTCGCGGGCCATTATCAGATGGGTTGTAAGCAGGCCGGATTCAACACGGGCTATAATTAGGCCCAACTGTTACATGGGCCATTAACAGGCCGATAGGCTAGTTGGGCTGAAATTTATCCACGAAGACTACAGGCCGTTAAGAGGCCTAAAGTTACTTTGGACAAGAAACAACCCAATTTCTACATGGGCTGTTAAATGGCCTAAAGTTAAACCGGGCCGACAATGTCCCAGATGCACCACGGTCCGCTAATAGGCCGAAACTATTATTGGGATGAACAGGTAAACAGGCATTTAACATGCTGAAATACATACCTGGCTTAGAATTGGACCAAAAGAACAATGTCCTGTTAATGGGCCTCATCTGTTATGGGGCGCAATTTGACCCAAAACATGGAAGGTTGTGAATGGGCCTGATCTAATATGGGCCTCAATTTGACCCAAAACATGGCAGGCTGTTAACGGGCCAACCCACTAGTGTCTGAAAAAACATGGTGGGCCTTTAGCTGGGCCGGCCTTTTACCTTAAATGGGCCACTGCTGGGTTGTGCCACGTGTCGACATATCATAGGCATCTTCCGTCCATTGTGGGAATGACATCTATCCCAACGATTAGCTGACACGTGCATTATCCGGCAAATGAGAATTTTCACATGGAAAAATCCCATTTGTTGGGGCTGTTAACGGGTTATCGGATCCAAACCAGAACCCAATAGCTTAACGGCGACCCATTATGGTGGATGCCACATGTCGGTCACCCTTGACGAAAGCACTTCTATGATGCGTGATTTATCATCATGGAAGTGGACAGTTCCATGATGATAATTTTGGTAATGTCATGGAACACTTCTACAACAGCACCGGTATGACTATCTTGATTCTGTCATAAAATCGTCATGGATGTACATGCATGACAGAAAACGTGACCTACTGTGACAAACACGTAACATCACGGAAGTGTATTTTTTTGTAGTGTAAGTGGAGCACACACACAACCCGAATATCGTATGCGGTGCCACGTGTTATTTATCACACACGTGTTAACATAAGGAAACATATGTGTAACTTACTAATCATCGCACACGAGTACTCGTAGACACATCGTGTGCAATACTCCTAGCCACCGCAAGCAACTAGTTTGCATTTTTCAATGTTTTTTGTACGAACAGAATCGCACATAACTAACTATAGTAACCGTCTGTGTTATAATTTCTCATCGCAGACAGTTCATCCGAGTGGGCTATTTGTTGCGTATCACACACATCTTGTTTACACGAATCGTTTGTGTTCTTTTGGCTCATCGCAAATGCCGCATATCACACACATCTTGTTAAGTTGAACCGTTTTGTTCTCTTCCCTAATCGAAAACAGTTCGTCTAAGTGAACTGTATGCCGTATATTACACACACCTTGATCTGGCTGACCATTTCTGTTGCATTCCCTAATAGCACATAGTTCATCAGAGCGAATTGTATGCCGTATATCGCACACACATTGATATGGCTGCCCGTTTCTGTTGTTCTGCCTCATCACAAATAGTTCTTCTGGATCAATCGTATGCCCCGCATCGCACATGTAACTCAAATCTGAACCATGTTTGATGTCTCCGCCATCGCAAACGTTTTGCATCTTTTTGACGTTTTTTACATCCCCGTTTGCGATTAATGCATCGCACACAGTTTCATCAAAGGGTCTCTGATCGTAGTGTCGCCTTAGCAGCATCCTGCAGTAGTGATTGCATAATTCACATATATGATATAGAAACTAAACATATGGCACTCACACAAACCATGTCTAAACTAAGCAGATGACATATTTGAAGTATAAATTAAGCAATGCAAGGCGCCATATGCATGATATTACCAACATTAGCATGCCAAGTTAGAGCAAAGACCTCAAGAGATAAATAGTAATGGTCTGCTCCATCTGAATCCCCCTCTGAACAGTTATCTTCCTCTTGATTATAGTCCGGAATGGGGGAGGGGGGTTGATTTTGCGGCCACTATGGAGCGACGTCTGCATGGAATTTTATTGCCACGCAAGGCTCGTCTCTTTTGCTCTACATGCTCAATACCATTGTGTACAATAACTGACATGCATTGGAATAAAACATAGTGAGATTATGTCAGGAGTGCATGCAGAATCTAGAGTGATGGTAGCAACCTGTGGATAGACCCAAAACCAATTATAGCAGACAAATAATAGCTTTGGTTAAAAAATATAGATAATGGCTCCTTTATTGTTTGTTTCCTACCCAACATGAAACTCACAGTAATAGACACCCGAGATTAACCAGATAGTAGATAGATACTATTGATTGTTGTCCCAATATGTACCCCACACAACCATTTAAAACTCAAGTTTAAGCATTAGTTTGGACCTGACTTGGAGTCTAAGTGGAGAAACAGGACAATAAAGTAGCATGTAATATTAAGCGATGCATAACGTAGGCACGCATGAAAGAGTGTGACCTCTCTTGCAGACCCGTGTAGTCCTCAAGGTTATCTGCTCAGTTGATGATGGTAATGCAATTGTCGTGGCTGCCGACAGCGGGGAAGAATATCTGAGGTGGCGAGAGACAGTCTGGAGGGCTTATCCCTACTGTGGTGAACCCTTCCGTCGTTGGAGCAGCTGAGCTGGGCTGGACGACGGGAGCAGGACAAACCACACAAGATTTTCTTTGACACATATCTGTAACAGAAGTAATTTTGTAAGGGCTTGTTTGAATTGGAGGATTCTAACAATGCAGGGATAGGAAATACATAGGAATAGGATAGGAATGCATGTGTAAAGCAGAGAATTTTAAAACACATGATTTCTGTCAATCTGGGTGCTTGGTTCACAAGAATTGGAAGATCACTGGAATGCAAAGAAGCATGATCAAATTAAGTCAAACCATAAGAAAATGTATAGTAATAATGATATTATGCTACTATCACTTAGTCTTGGGCTTCATGAATAGGAATTTGAAAAGGTGGTCAAGTGGATATTAAAATTCCTATGGTTTTTCTTTGAAGGAGACACTAAAGGAACAAATCCTACAATTTCCTTTGTACCATAGGAAACTTTCCAATTCCTATGTTTTTCCTTCACTTTTCCTTTCAACCACTTGCAATTCTAGTAGGCAGGCTTGAACATGCAAAAACCTACACACCAAAAATGTTTTTCTGCTACTTCTACTACTTCGGACCCAGGCCACTGCCCTACTAGCTCAACTCCCATGCCCTTCTACACATGCACAGCTCAAACACGCAGAAATAAATAATGATGGCTTTCGAGAGAGTCCATCATGGATAGCTAAGTTGCCTGTCACCTCACTTCTTGTCATATAGGAGAAGCTAATTGCATTTCATGTTACTACACGTGCTGAGTGAATGATATATATAACATGTAGAGTAAAAAAGCGATGCAAAACAAGTGTACAACCTCTTTGGCAAAGCTATGTTGATCTCAGCATCATTGGGTTGGTCGCTGAGGATGCTGCGACTAATGTGGCTGTCGGAGGAGGGGAAGATGATCTTAGGCATCTTGAGATGGAGCCGATGCTACTACTCCGCTGTGATGGAGGGTTTTGTCGTTGGAGCACCACCGGTGAGTTGTATGATGGTGAGGCTGAAGCAAGACAAGAGAGACAATGTTAACCTGAAGTGGTATTCTTATAGCATCTCCAATAGATGATGTAAAATACATGACCAAAAAGTGCTAGATGTAAAAGACAATAGCCGCTCATCTCTAAACTTAACTGTCAAAACTAAATTTAACTATTGAAACTGAATTTTACTATCGAAATTGAATTTTCCTGTTGAAATTGAATTTTACTATTGAAACTGAATGCACTAGTAGCAGAAAATTAGTGCACTAATACATCACCAAAAAGTGCTAGATGTAAAAGACATCAGCCGCTCATCTCTGAACTCAACTGGGAAAACTAAATTTAACTATTGAAACTAAATTTTACTATCGAAATTGAATTTTCCTGTTGAAATTGAATTTTACTGTGGAAACTGAATGCACTAGTAGTAGAAAAGTAGTGCACTAATAGTTTTGGCTGCTCGAGCACTAGTGGCAGAGTAGCAGTGATCTAACTCGGTAGCCGGTCCAGCGGGGAACGTACTACCAGAGAGCAACGAGGGCAGCTAGTCGTGCAATAGCAGCAGCACCCAAAGCAGCAGCGCGTGCGAGAGCTAGAGGCGGCTGGTCCTGTAGCAGCATCTCGGGTAGTAGCAGGAGGAGCTCAAGCGAGAGCCAGAGCTGCTGCTCATGTAGCAGTAGTGCGAGCAAGAGTAGAGCAACAGTGCAAGAAAGAGCAAGAGCAGACTAGGCAAGAGACCGAGAGCAAGAGCAGAGCAGTAGTGCAAGCGAGAGCCGAAGCAGTAGCATGGCCAGCGAGAGCCGGAGCAGCAGCAGTAGCTCCTACTGATGTGGACGTCGCCGCCGAGGGAGCAACATCGTGCACGAAGTGGCTGGTGACGCCGCCGTAGATGGAGTCACACCATGGCGGCTCAGGAACGAGCGCCAGCAGCATCGTGAGATCCAATCAAGAAGAAAATGCAGTGGTTAGTGTAGAACCTCTTTAGTGGCGCCGAGTAGGCCTCAGCTTCATCCAAGGAATCAGTGATGGTGCTACTGTTCCGGTGGTGCAGGTGAAGACGACGCTGTGGGAATGGAGGTGGCGTGATAGACGAGGTGAACATCGGTGCAGCTCCATGGTGGTGGAGGACGGGGTGGCTGAACCGCCGAGACGATGAGTTCAATGAAGGATCCTCATACGGTGCAATGGATGAGGGATGCCGAGCTGTTGTGATAGTCGATGTCTTCGGGGAAGAGGCTCCGGCTGGGTTGCGGACGGAGGAGGGTGTGGGGCTTCACGGCTTTTCGCGGCCTCGGTGTACGAATGGGGGCGGAGGGGATGGGAGGGGGAACCATGGCTTAGGTACGCGCTTTTCCTAAATGTGGGGTAAGTTACAAAAGTACCCCCATGTATTTGAACTAGGCAGTCTTTCAGTTCAGGTGTATAATGGCAATTTTGCGTGTCGGGATTTCGCAGGAGGTGGGAGTTTTCGCGCGCGTTGTAATTTTGGGATAGCAAGGCGCAGATTGAGATGGAGGAAGTTTTTGGAGCACAATGAGACAAAGATATATATTAAAATTTCGAGATAACAAGGCGTGAGTTGAAGAGGAGGGAGTTTCGCAGCACAATAGACAAAGAGATGCTAGCTTGACATTTCGGGATAACAAGGCGCAACTTGAAATTTCAGGAGAACAAGCTTAACTTGTAAAAAACAAAACAAAAGACAATTCGCACCCCACTAGAGAGAGCGATGTCCAGTTTTACTATATTACTACAAATGCCATTCAAAAATAACAACAAAAAACTAAAAAAATTGGGAGAGCAAGCTTAACGTGTACAGTACCAAATCCATTTGCACTTCCCTCAACAACAAAAAATAATTTGTACTGTCTAGCATATGAACTAAATTTGAGTGCATTTTCCCTATTTGACTGGGATTGTACTCGAGTTAGTTATACAACCATCTAAATATTATCTTCAGAACACATGACATGAATATAGGAGTAGTAAATTCCCATGTAAATATGAACTACATGTACATACGATCTCAAATTCAAATATGTGTATCGATTTTATGTTGAATTCAAATCATAATACATGTCTGCTCTAGCTAGATGTTCAGAATCTAAACCATGTTTGACACTATGTACAATGTGTTTAACATGCATAACACACACACACACAACACACACACACATGCATGCACACACGCACACACACACATCATTTAGATATGAGCTGTGAAAGCCACCCATCATCTCCAATTTGAATAGTGTGTCCATGCATGGATGCAATGTGGCCAAACGATGCCTACCATCGGTATCTCCAATTCAAATCAGTTTGACCTTGTTCAATGTGTATACAGTAGAGCATGCTCGTTTCAAAACCACACCACGCATATCTCAATTATATTCATGCATGCATGGGTTTCAAACATCATGATCTCTTATTCAAATATTTGAATTCAAGTTTACATTGATTATGACCTCACCAAGTATTTTTACACACACACAGTCGTCTTCTCTTTATAGTTGTACCACTAACTTTCTCTCGTACATGCATGCACACACACGACCACTCGCACATGCGCAATCTTTTTCTTCAGTTCGGTCTCCCATGCATGCACACACACAAACACACACACACAGACCTCCCCCTCTTCATCACTTCGGGCATTCTTTATCTCTCACATGCATGCACAACGATCGATTTTCCTCTATGTGTGTATATATAGCTAGGTCTTTCCCAGTTTTCCACACAAACCAACCGATCTATATCTCTAGTCAGGTCTCACCCTCTTTCCCATGTACACATCGATCAATCTACCTGTGTATATAGGACTACATAGCTAATACACACATTATCTATCGATCGTCCCCTCTCATCATCCATGCCTTCCGCTTCATCTCTCAGACGCGCGCACAGTGGCGAAGACAGGGGGTGATAAGTCTCCAATGTATCTATAATTTTTTATTGTTCCATGCATGCTGTTATATTATCATTCTTGGATGTTTTACAATCATATTATAGCAAATTTATATCAATTTTGGGACTAACCTATTGACATAGTGCCCAGTGACAGTTGATGTTTTTTGCTTGTTTTTTACATCACAGAAAATCAATACCAAACAGAGTCGAAATGAAGCGAAACATTTTGGAGAATTTTTCTGCACCAGAAGACACAACTTGGGCCAAAGAAGTACCAGAGGGGTGCCCTGATGGGGGCACAACCCACCTGGGCGCGCCTGGGGGCCCAGGCACGCCCTGGTGGGTTGTGCCCATCTCGGTGGCCTCCTGCACCGCCTCTTCACCCTATAAATTGCCAAATATTCCAAAAACCCTAGGGGAGTCGATAGATCAGAAGTTCCACCACTGCAAGCCTCTGTAGCCATGAAAACCTAATGTAGACCCCGTTCCGGCACTCCGTCAGAGGGGGAAATCATCACCGGTGGCCATCTTCATCATCCCAACGGCCACCATGATGATGAGGGAGTAGTCCACCCTCAAGGCCGAGGTTTCTACCAGTAGCTATGTGTTTAATCTCTCTCTCTCTCTCTCTCTCTCGTGTTCTTGAGATGTCACGATCTTGATGTATCGCGGGCTTTCTTAATATAGTCGGATCATATGGTGTTTTCCCCACTATATCTTGTTGTGAATTGAGTTTTCCCTTTGAGATTTTGTTTTATCAGATTGAGTACTTTTATGGATTTGAGAACACTTGATGTATGTCTTGCTATGAATACCCGTGGTGACAATGGGGTATCATATTGATTGACATGATATGTGTTTTGGTACTCAACTCATGGATTCCCGAGGTGACACTGGGGTAATCTATGCATAGGGGTTGATGCACGTTCTCGTCTTTGTTTCTCCGGTAGAAATCTTGGGGCACTCTTTGAAGTTCTTTGTGTTGGATTGAGTATTATCAATCTTAAATTGTTTGATGCATATCGTATAATCAACTCATTGATACTCGCAGTGACATTGTAGTATCTAGGTGACATTAGAGTTGGTTGAAGTGTATCATATGGTGTTATTTTAGTACGAACTCTTGGTTAGATCGATCGGAAAGAATAGCTTGGTGTTATTTCAGTACGAACTCTAGGGTAGATTGATTGGAAAGAATAGCTTTGAGGTGGTTTCGTACCCTACAAATAATTTCTTCTTATGTTCTCTGCTAGATAGGAACTTTTGGGTGATTCTTCATCGCAGGTTGAGGGATGGTTATATGATCCAATTATATTAGCATTGTTGAGAGATTCACTAGTGAAAGTATACGGACACTAGGCCTCATTTTCAAGCATTGCAATACCATCTGTGCTCACTTTTGTTACATGCTAACATGCTGTTTTTATTGTCAATATCACAAAAATTGATATCTACTATCATTAGTACACTTGTATCACCATCTCTTCACCGAACTATTGCACATATACAATTACAATTGTATTTGGTGTGTTGGGGACACAAGAGACTTTTTATTATTTGGTTGCAGGGTTGTTTGAGAGAGACCATCTTCATCCTACACCTCCCATGGATTGATAAACCTTAGGTCATCCACTTGAGGGAACATTGCTACTGTCCTACGAAACTCTGCACTTGGAGGGCCAACACGAGTCTACAAGAACAAGTTGTGTAGTAGACATCAGGGGGCA
The DNA here is from genome assembly GCF_002162155.2 of Triticum dicoccoides. Lineage (NCBI taxonomy): Eukaryota > Viridiplantae > Streptophyta > Magnoliopsida > Poales > Poaceae > Triticum > Triticum dicoccoides. The sequence continues at coordinate 269,484,727 of NC_041388.1, forward strand.
GCAAGGGTCCTGCCCCCCCTAACATCACTATATTGAGGCTAATACGAATGTGATCAGTAGATCAATTGCTAGTAAAATGGTTTAAGTTGATGAATTGGCCCTCCCCATAAAGGATTATCAATGCTTGCCCCCCTAGCTCATTTAATTTTCATGGCACTGCACGCAACCGTGCACATTCTCGCCCCCTCTCTTTAAATATCGATCTCGCACTTGTTCACTCCTTCCCAGTCTCCCTCCACTTGGCCCCTTGCACCATCTTCCAGCACCCCTCATATTCCAGTGCTTGTATGCTCGTAGAGATCTTCCCTCTATCTGTCTCTATCGATATCTCGCGCAGTCGACCCCTTCCCTTTCTTCTCATATATCACGCCGGACCCATGCACATACATGTGTGTATATTGGCCTCTCTTGCACACAAATTGCATTGACATGTATTCCATCACCGTTTCTCAGTATCTCTCACACACACGGACTATGTGTACGAAAGAGAAGATGTGTACGCACGTACTCCTTCCCACATACAAATGCGTGGGTGCATGGTGGAGTACATTTGTACAAAAAATGTGCATGTAGAAAGGCTTTAGATGATGTGCCATTAGTATATATCTATATCCCTATATAGTGTGCGAATAACTTTGAAAGATGGTCGTTGGATGAAGCCAATCCGATGGTGCAGCGATGGCAAATTCGAGCACTACTGGCCGTTGGATATCATCTACATTCTACCAGATTCTGCCAGATGTACAATGTAGAATACTCCATGGTTGAACTTAAGCATAATGCACAAACCTCAAAACACAAGCACTTCTCCCTTGTTCTAGAATCTTCCGTCTCATAATTGGCCAAACTTTTTTTCTAAATGAATGGCCATTTTTTTACTTTATGCTTTACAATGCACAATTCCATGAATCTTAAAATAGATTAACTTTTTTTGTAAAACTAATTGATTTTGAATGAGATGAACTATAAGAATGAAATGAACATCTACATCATGCATATATGACTCAAAGCTTACATGCTATAGTGTGGTATTTATTCATAATTTGGTTGCCAAATCTCATGTGTGCAATGCATGTGTACCTTACTAGTACTTCTAGTATGTGCGAAACACGTAAATTAGAATTCCAATGGCATGCCACATAGTGTCTCTCACTTTCTCAGTTAATATATTATGATTAAAATGATGTGTGTGTGGGGGGGGGGCATCCATGAAGCCATGTGGCACATCTGGAGGTGTTGTCGCGACCTTCTTGTGTGGATTGATCATAGTGACGTGCTAAGGGTTCCAGAAGAATGTACCCGTCCTCTCTCATGCACACTGGTGGAGTACGTGCACAAAGAGAATAGGTGCACACACACACACTCATTCCCTAGCACGCACACGCGGGGTACACAGTGGAACACATTTTTTGTATGAAGATCCACCCCATGTGATAATTTGACACGTGTAAAGTTGTTTACTTAATGGATGTTCAAATTAATACATCGCGTGCAAATTGAGTGGACGTAAGGGAGGAAGTAGTTGAGAATCACATTACTACTCCACCGTGTGCATGTGAGTAGTTAAATCATGGGTTGCTACTTCCATTGGTCTCCTTCGTATTTTTTGCCAATTTTTTACCATAATTTTAAGTAACACAATATTAATGCATGCCATAAAAGTAATATCATCAAAAACTATGTTCAAATGCGAATCCAATGATATAATTTTTTATGACATGCATTAACATTTTATTAGTTAAATTATTGGTCAAAATTTGGCACAAAATACAAAGGGGGCCAATAAACCAGGAAATAGACAACATGATCAAATTTTTTCCTGGGTTATTGTTGGTGGCCTTTGTAGTTAAATATGGACGGAGTGGAGTAGTACTATCTTTATCTTAGCCTCGTAGGGATCTCCCAGCGCCTATGCTTGCCTCCCCGCCTCACCCATCCACTACAAAAAAGACACATCCGTACATTTTGGCCCAAACAATTTGTTTTTCTGTCGTGCTTATGACACTTCTATGACGATAACTGTGACAAAACCCGGTATCATCATAGATGTGGTGGGCTCCTAGTTCTAAGACAAAAAAATTATGACAAAAAATGGGCTTTTCATCCTAGGCGGGCCGGAGACGCACCTGCATGATATTCTTTGGGCCATCCATGACGGAAAAAATCGTGGTAGAAGCGAGGCTTTTCATCCCAATTACGATGGGTGCTCGGGGCCGAGCGATGCATGGAGGGATTGCACGTTTCTCTCATACATGTAAACACGTGGGTGCGAGGCATTGGGCTCTAACTGAACCCGAGTGAGGCATTCGCTTACTGAACCCGAGCGATTGCACTGGCTACGTTACTGAACCCGAGCGGTCGATCCCTTGGCTGTTAACTGAACCCGAGTGATTCCTTCGCTGCTGCTGCTAACTGAACCCGATCAAACCTGCTGCCTCTTGATGAACAGTGGCCGTTGTTGGGGGTTGGATGAACGTTTCTTGGTGGGGGTTTGATGAATAGGACCCCGTGGTAGTAGTAGGCCGTTGCCGCTGGATGGATATGACCCCGATCGAGAGGAGGCCGCCGCACCCGAGCCAGTTGGGGTGGATGAACATGACCCCGTGGAGGGCTGGTTGAATAGTATCCGGTGGAGGGTGGAATGAACAGGACCCCGTGGAGGGCTGGTTGAACAGTAGCCGGTGGAGGTTGGATGAACACGACCCCATGGATGAACAATAGCTGGTGGAGGCTGGAGAAAGTCGACGGTGGATGAACAGTAGCCCGTGGAGGCTGGAGTGAGGCAGTAGACAGTGGATGAACAGTAGGCTGAAGAGTCCCGTTTTGCGGTGCGCCACACCCCTCCCGATGAATAGGACCCCGTTTCAACCATAGGTGCTCCAACACAAGTTTGTTTCCTCTGTTTTGCGGTATGCCACACCCCTCCCAATCAACAGCACCGCGTTTTGACCGTAGGAGCTCGAACACAAGTCCGTTTCCTCTGTTTTACTGTACGCCATACCCCTCCCGATGAACAGGATCCCGTTTCGACCATAGCCGGTCGAACAGAAGGTCGTTTCCTCCGGCTGCGGCATGCCAGACCCTATTCTAGCTGTCCTGTCCAAGCCAATTACCCCCCGTTGAACATGACACATTCTGACCCAGTTTGTTGCCTCCCGATGAATAGGACGCTATTTCTCCATTCTGACCCAACCGATTGGCTGCCGATGAACAGGTCGCCGTTGCTGCCGTCCGTTGCCTCTCCATGTACACGTGCCCTGGTCGTACGTATGCACGAGTAGCTAGGCGTTTGAGACCCCACTCGTATGTACGTACATGGCCGTATTTGTTTGGCATCTGGCTATACGTATGTGTACACAGTTTAGACTCACTACTGCAGGATGCTGCTAATGCGACACTACTATCAGAGACCCTTTGACGAAACTGTGTGCCATGCATTAATAGCAAATGGGGATGTAAAAAAACCATCAAAAAATATGCAAAATGTTTGCAATGGCAGAGACATCAAACACGGTTTAGATTTTAGTTACATGTGCGATGCGGGGCATATGGTTGATCCAGAAGAACTGTTTGCGATGAGTCGGAACAATAGAAACGGGCAGAGGACCTCCCTAATAGCATAATAGACATATTGCAGAGAAGGTGTGATGAGCAAACAGTTCATTGGAGCGAACTATATGCCGTATATGGCACAATCGACATATTGCAGAGGAGGTGTGATGAGCAGTTTGCAATCCACCATGCAAAAGATCCAGAGCTGCTCGGCGGCATGATCGACGACCCACCCGAAGAGCCGTCATCACCAGTTCTCATCGAGATCCTGATGCCCCGCAAGGAATGGGAAGAGGACCTCTATGATTCAGTCAAGACACATGCAACCTACAGCTTCATCATTGCCCGCGGCAGCCATGTCAACCTCGATCCCGATGATGTGGTGGCCAGGCTAGAGCGCATCCTTGGCGGAGTTGATGTCCCCGATGAAGTAGAACATCACCAACATGATATTTTGAGGATGCAGGTGATGGACATAATTTTCTACCAGGCCAGAGACATGGAAATGGAGCGGTTCCATGGAGATATCATGCGCACAATTGCATGCTGTCACGCTCTTCTGAAAGAGGCCCAACACCCCCAAGAGCCTCACAGTGCCAGCATCTCCGTAGGCGGAGGTGGGTCGGGACACTTGGAGTGAACGACCACAAGGGTGCTATGCTAATCATGGACTCTGAGAAGACCGTCGTCGGAAGGCCGATAGCTCAATCTTTTAGCCTATATTTTATAATAATTGTATGCATATGTAGGTCGTGAGGGTTCTAGGCCTTGCCGTATGTGCCATTTTAAATTATCCTAAATATGTAAGACAATTATTAACTACTGCCATTGTAATTTTTCCTTAATGGGGAGCAGAGCGCACGCAGGGATGCTAGAGCGGAGTGCGCCACGGCCGCCTTAATGGCGAGAAAACGCATGGATGGACACAAGGAGAGCGCACCACGGTCGCCTCAACAAGGAGCAAAGCACGCCGCGGCCGCCTCAATGGCGAGCAACCACGTTGAGGGAGTCCTGCATTAGGGGGTGTTCGGATAGCCGGACTATACCTTCAGCCGGACTCCTGGACAGACTTCGTCCCGTGTCCGGGAGGGACTTTCCTTGGCATGGAAGCCAAGCTTGGCGATATGGATATGAAGATCTCCTACCATTGTAACCGACTCTTTGTAACCCTAACCCTATCCGGTGTCTATATAAACCAGAGGGTTTTAGTCCGTAGGACAAGATACACATCAACAATCATACCATAGGCTAGCTTCTAGGGTTTAGCCTCCTCGATCTCGTGGTAGATCTACTCTTGTACTACCCATATCATCAATATTAATCAAGCAGGACGTAGGGTTTTACCTCCATCGAGAGGGCCTGAACCTGGGTAAAACTTCGTGTCCCTTGTCTCCTGTTACCATCGGGCCTAGACGCACAGTTCAGGACCCCCTACCCGAGATCCGCCGGTTTTGACACCGACATTGGTGCTTTCATTAAGAGTTCCTCTGTGTCGTCGCCGTCAGGCTCGATGGCTCCTACGATCATTGATAGCGATGCAGTCCAGGGCGAGACCTTCCTCCGCGGACAGATCTTCGTTTTTGGCGGCTTCGCACTGCGGGCCAATTCGCTTGGCCGTCTGGAGCAGATCGAAAGCTACGCCCCTGGCCGTCAGGTCAGATTCGGAAATTTAAACTACACGACTGACATCCGCGGAGACTTGATCTTCGACGAATTCGAGCCACTGCCGAGCGCGCCACACTGTCACGACGAGCATGATCTAGCTCTACCGCCGAACAGTGCCCCGGAGGCTGCATCCGCATCGGCTCCGACCCTTAATTCAGAGCCAACTGCGCCGATCGAGGATGGGCGGTTGGACGCCACCTTGGGGGCTGCAACCCCAACGGCGATTGAGCCAAGCACCAGCCCCGTACTCTGCGAGACCCGTGACTCCAAGGAGCCGGACTCCTCTCCGGACTCCAAGCTCCCCGCGCCCCTGCCGATCGAATCCGATTGGGCACGATCATGGAGCTCACTGCTACGGACATCTTTCAGCACTCGCCTTTTGGCGACATCCTGAAGTCACCGAAGTCTCTCTATTTATCAGGAGAGCCCTGGCCGGACTACGGTCAGCAAGGTTGGGGTACGGACGATGAAGAAATTCAAAGCCCACCCACCACCCACTTTGTAGCCACTATCGACGACTTAACCGACATGCTCGACTTCGACTCCGAAGACATCGACGGTATGGACGCCGATGAAGGAGACGATGAAGAACCAGCGCCTATTGGGCCCTGGAACGCCACCTCGTCATATGACGTATACATGGTGGACGCACCAAAAGATGACGACGAGGAGCGGAAGGACGCAACGAAGTCTTGTTCCCTCGAAAAGCAGTCAAAGCGGCGACGCAAGCACCGCCCCAAATCCCGCCTCGATAGAAATAGCGATCACACAGACCCAACGCTGGAGCAGGGCGAACCGCTGCCGGACAACGGCAATCCGGATAATCAAACCAAACAAACAAATCCTATCAAGGATAATGGTCCGGACAACATAACGTCGGACAGACACCCGGAGCAACAGACTGCCCGTAAAAGGCTTGTTGCCACCGCGAGGAGCCTGAAAAAGCAGAAGCAAAGGCTCAAGGCCGCAAGACACACTCCAATTCAGATGGAGTAAAATACTCAACACTGCAGCAAGGTACGGCGACAATCGCCCCTTCAAGAGCTACCCGAAGCGGAAGCTGCTACCCGAATTCGATGAGGAGGCCTCAGAACCCCCACAACCAAATATCGAAGCAGCCACCTGGTCGGATAGACGACCCCTCTACCAATGCAGAGCGGCATACAACGCCGCTCACCATACAATAGCGACCCATGCAAGGGCCCGCACCCAGAGGACGGCGCAACAAGATCCATCTATGGACCACGCAAGCGCGCCCCAGCATACAATGCAACACAACAAACATCTGAACAACGCGGTACACCCAGCTACAGGGGCGCCGCACACCCCCTATATTTCACCGATGAGGTGCTGGACCATGAATTTCCAGAGGGATTCAAGCTCGTAAACATAGAGGCATATGACGGAACAACAGACCCTGGGGTCTGGATTGAGGACTACATCCTTCACATCCATATGGCTCGAGGAGATGATCTCCACGCCATCAAGTACCTACCCCTCAAGCTCAAAGGGCTAGCTCGTCACTGGCTCAAAGGCCTCCTCAAAAGCTCGATCGGAAGTTGGGAAGAGCTCAAAGATGCCTTTCAGGCAAATTTTCAAGGGACTTATGTCCGACCTCCGGATGCGGACGATTTAAGTCATATAACTCAACAGCCCGGAGAGTCAGCCCGAAAGCTTTGGAACAAGTTTCTTACTAAAAAGAACCAGATTGTCGACTGTCCGCACGCCGAAGCCTTAGCAGCTTTCAAGCATAGCGTCTGTGACGAATGGCTTGCCAGACACCTCGGCCAAAATAAGCCAAGAACGATGGCCGCATTAACAAACCTCATGACCCGCTTTTGCGCGGAGGAGGACAGCTGGCTAGCCAGATGCAGCACCAGTGACCCTAGCACATCTGAAGTTAGAGATGGAAACGGGAAATCACGGCGCAACAACAATAACAAATGCCGGAATAAAAAAGACGGCACGAAAGGCGTGACAGTAAACGCCGGATTCAAAAGCTCTCGGCCAGGTCAAAAGCCTCCTAAAGGCACCAGGGATGAACTGTCCAGCCTCAACAAAATTTTGGACCAAATATGTCAGATCCATAGTACCCCTGGTAAACCTGCTAATCATACCCACAGAGAATGTTGGGTCTTCAAGAAGTCCGGCAAGCTCAACGCCGTACATAAGGGGGAGGATACACCAAGTGAAGACGAGGATGAGCCTCCCAAGCAAGACACAGCAGAACAAAAGAAATTTCCACCAGAAGTCAAAACAGTAAACATGTTACATATAATTAAGGGAAAAACAATACGACACTCCCAGGAAAGTATACCCAAGTGCCTATCACTACAAATTCCTGCCACTGGTCATCTCAACCGATCACTTTCGACCATCAGGATTACTCAGCAAGTATCCGACACGCGGGATGGGCTGCCCTGGTATTAGACCCAGTAATTGGCGGATATCACTTCACAAGGGTCTTGATGGATGGCGGCAGTAGCCTAAACCTAATATATCAGGATACAATCCGCAGGATGGGGTTAGACCCAACACAAATTCGCCATAGCAATACTACCTTTAAAGGAGTAACGCCAGGCCCAGGGGCTCGTTGTACGGGCTCCCTCTTACTACAAGTTATATTCGGCTCCCCCGATAACCTCTGTCGCGATCATTTAACTTTCCACATCACTCCGTTTCAAAGTGGCTATCAAGCACTGCTCGGACGCGAAGCTTTCGCTCGCTTTAATGCAATACCGCACTACGCCTCCCTCACACTCAAGATGCCCAGTCCATGTGGCATCATTACAGTGCACGGAAATATCAAGCGATCTCTGCACGCCGAAGAGAGTGAGGCTGCCTTGGCCGCCGCACACTAAAGGTGCCCGGACAAACGAAAGCATCCAATAGGTCGTCAAGACCTAAGCTACAACTAATCAAGTCCGACGTCACTATTTATACGGAAATAAGTGGTCACACGCCTATTTGTCAATACAAGGGGCTCAACGCGCGCAGACAAGTGGCAATTTCTTATCATCTTGAATTACACATGGTTTCTTTAAAAACTATCCTTTTTGCACGACAACTTTTTCACTTAACTTCCTCTCTTTTACAGACGATCATCGTGCTACACCCGTCCAGGATACGGCACAACGGAGACACAGACGCAGACGTGCAGCAGGGACCCGCTCCAAGGATTCTTTTTAGATTAAGACCCTGCGTAAACCTTTTTTACTGTCTCTTGTTGATACATATCCACCGTTGAGAAGGATGCTGACGTCTTGGCATGTGGCCACGCCAGAACAATGCACGTACCTGGACACAAGGGGCTTCTTACAAAGACATTATTTAGGCCTGGTTTATACCACAAAGACCGAATACCTTAGGGAGTGTTCAGCGTCGCGAGTTTGGCCCTATATGCATTAGCTCCGAATCATTATCTTTGGTCAAATGTTGGGTTTGCCTGGCTCCTGTGTTTTGGTGCCTTACATTCCGCTTTATCGGCTAAGGTAGCACCAGGAGAACTACTGCGATTGTGCCCTGGTTCATCCGGACGAGCACCTCAGTAGAGAAAGCCGAAAACTGACTGTCATGATATAGCGTGAGACTGGTCAACCACTCGATGACCCGTGGGAATGTTAGAATTCCTCTGCCTTAACGAAGGGCCGTTTTCCGGCCAGGCATGTACGCACCCCGGAACCGGGAGAGTGCGGAGCCACCAGGGGCTATCTAGTAGCCCCACTGTCAAACTCCTATGGCTAAGTGAAAGTGCTAAATCATTATAGTCCAGTTGCCTCGCTCGCTCCGCTATCACCTCCTTAATAGGACCAAGACGTTGGGGTAAGTGTGAACGCGTGTTTTTGCGAGCACCTCCGCATTATATGCGTGGGGGATGAAGCCAACGACTGCAATCTTTCAGGTTATACACATGTATACATCAACGGCCGCCCAGGAGGCATCATATTACTTTCAGGCAAAAGTATAAAAATAGCCTTATAAAAATTTATAAAAGCATTTAGCTTACAATGAGATTACATATCACTCAAACATAATATTTTTTGAGCACTGGGTCTCTATCAAATGGGCACCCTCAAGAACTTCTTCAAAATAGTGCTCAGCAGCCTTTCGACCTATAGCCGAATCCCGCGCTGCAACATTGGTAGCATCCATCTCCGCCCAGTATGCCTTAACACGGGCAAAGGCCATCCGTGCGCCCTCTATGCACGCCGACCTCTTCATCGCATTAATGCGCGGCACCACGTCAAGGAACTGCTGCACCAAGCTGAAATAGCTGTTCGGTTTTGATCTTCCCGGCCACAGCCGATCCACAACAGACCTCATAGAGAGTCCGGACAACCTGTTTAGTTCGGCCCATTCTGCTAATTGGTCAGTCAATGAAAGTGGACGCTCGGGATAATGGAATTGTCTCCAAAACAGCTAGTCTACTCCATGGTTTGTCTGACCCTAGAAGTACTTGGCCGCATCGGCAGCGCTCGCCGCCAAATCCATATACACATCCTCCGAACTCCACAGGCGATCCAGAGGAGCATACCGTGGATCTCCGAATTTCCTCCGCAACATAAAGGATTTCCCAGCTACAATATCCCCGGCTTCCCGCAACTCCTCCTTCTTTGCCCTCATAGCAGAGCGGAGATCCTTTTTCGTCGCAGCAGCCTTCTCAAGGTCCGATGCCTTCGCTTGATTTTCCTTTTCGAGAACCAGGCACTGGTCGGCGGTGGTTTTTAATTCCACAGCCATCTTGGCCATCTTTTCTCGGGTCTCGCCATGCGCGGCCTTCTCGGCTTGCAACTCTTCGGCCACCTTCACAACAGCTGCATTACCTAACCTCGCTTGTTCCTTGGCTCAGGCAAGTTCTGCCCGCAAGGCTTCAACAGTGGCAGCTCCATCTGCAGTCACAACATATTTAAGATACTGGCATCATGCTGCTCTTCCTATGTGGCGTTTACCAGATATTGGTACTTTCCCTGTGCCTCGTCAAGCCTTTTGTTAACAAGCTCGATGTCGGCGTCTGCCGCATCCAACTGCCGTTCTAAATGGGCAAACTCGCTAGTCCGGCTAGCCACCGGAGCTTCCATCACCTGCACATAAAGGCAGTATCGTTATTTCCTAGGAATATGATCCTCTGTTCATCGTCATTTCCGACGACAACTAGAGTTTCAGGGGCTACTATCTACACAGGGCACACCTAACATGTGCAGGGTTATCATACATTCTTTTACGTACCTCAAAGCCTGTCAGTAGACTCGTAAAAGCTTCATGCAATCCGCTTTCAGCGGACGATATTCTCTCCATCACCGTGTTCATCAGCACTCGGTGTTCGTCTGAAATGGCCGCTCGCCCCACCAACTCCCTCGGAACATCCGATCGCACACTAGACGGTGCCGGACTCTTTTGTCTGCTCTTTTTGGGAGACGAACATTGGGAGCTTCGAGGGTCAATGGGATTATATTCTGGCCTCACCGGGCTTGGAGAGGCCCTCCACGACGACACTTCAGGGTCGCCCGCTTCTGGAGCAGAGGAGTCCGGAGGAGGCGTTTCACTCTCCATCATCTCTGGAAGAAGATCCCCCGAAGATGAGCTCATTTGAGAGGGGCTAAGGCCCGAACTGCAAAATATATGCGGTGGTTATTTTCTCAGACGAAAAATGGCATATCTGCACTATTAAAGGTATTTCGGGTCACTTACGACTCGTGGGAGAATTGATCCCCTCACGGACTTTGTGCGTCAACAGCGCCCCCCGAGGTAGGACCCTCCGTGGGAGACTTCTTCTCCTGTTTGGAAGCTTCGGCTTCCGAATCCCCGGGCGCAGTCCTTTTCCTCTTCTGGTCGCCTTCCCTCATGGAGACGCTCGCTCCCTCGGCTAGGATGGGCAGCGTTGGGGGCCCGCGTCCGCCCGCATTACCCTCCACGGTATCTTCCTTCAAGGGCTCCGGGCAAGGTGCGGTCTGGAGCATCTTTTCCAATAACGGATTTTCCAAACCCTCAGGGAGGGGGGCCGAACACCGAATCAACTTCGCCCTTGTTAGCCAGTCCTGGTCAAAAGGCGAACTCTCAGAAATAACTTCGTAACAAAGTAGAGAAAATATGTTTGGCCGGAAGATGCCTTACCTGTTCGGCGGTGCGGTTACTACTCAGGCCCACGTCCTCGGTGATTTCCGGACACTCCGTCTGAGGTCCGAAGAATGACTTGTACATCTCCTCGTGCGTTAGGCCGAGAAAATTTTGAATGGCACGTGGTCCCTCGGGGTTGAAATCCCACAGGCGAAGGGTCCGGCGTTTGCAAGGCTGGACTTGACGAACTAGCATGACCTGTATCACCGCAACCAAACTGAAATCTCCATTGAAGAGATCTCGAATGCGGCCTTGCAGTATAGGCACATCCTTGGCTGGCCCCCAGCTCAGACCTCTGCTGATCCATGACATCGGTTGTGGGGGGGGGGCGAGCGGAAAACAGGGGGGCCACCACTTGGCACTTCTAGGAGCCGTGATGTAGAACCACTCCTGTTGCCACAATTCAGACACCTCTAGGATGGAACCTTTGGGCCATGGAGCTCCCGTCATCTTGCGTATTGCGGCACCTCCACACGCTGCATGTTGCCCCTCGACCAGCTTCGGCTTCACTTCAAAGGTCTTGAGCCATAGGCCAAAGTGAGGGGTAACCCGGAGGAAGGCCTCGCACACGATAATAAATGTCGTGATATGAAGAAAGGAGTCCGGAGCTAGATCATGAAAATCTAGCCCGTAGTAAAACATCAAACCCCTAATGAAAGGATCCAGAGCAAGGCCTAGACCTCGGAGGAAGTGTGAGACGAACACGACACTCTAGTTGGGTTCGGGGGAAGGGACGGCCTGCCCCCGGGGAGGCAGCCGATGCAAGATCTCGGCAGTCAGATATCTGGCCTCCCTCAACTTTTTGATGTCTTCTTCCATGACGGAGGAGGGCACCCATCGGCCTTGAAGGCTAGATCCGGACATGATTGAAGGTTCGGAGCACCTGACCTAAACTTTGGGCGTTTGAGCTTGAGGCAGGGGAAGGATTCGATTGAGCACGGGAGGGAAAAATAAAAGCCTTGTCCCTTTATAAAGAGGGTGGATATCAAGCATCCTCTCCGTGTCTGTTTGGACTTGCCTATAATCTAGGAGTCCTAGAAGCGGTTGGGTTACCCACGCCCGTATTGATGAGAATCCCGGAATAAGGGGGACACGATCTCTACTTTAACAAGACATGCCAAGGAAACCGCCTCGCATAACGCGCTGAGATGGGACAGTAAAACAATTCGAATAAAAGCTTGGCCGTGGTGTGATGTCACACTACGGAGTACGTCAGCAGATTAGATTTGTGTAAATATTATTCTCTCTATGGCAATATGTGCAAACTTATTTTTTAGAGCCGGACACTATCTTTGTGTTCAAAATCTTCTATGAAGTACTTGGAGGAGGAACCCGCCTTGCAATGCCGAAGACAATATGCGCGCCGGACTCGTCGTCATTGAAGCCTGGTTCAGGGGCTACTGAGGGAGTCCTGGATTAGGGGTGTTCGGATAGCCGGACTATACCTTCAGCCGGACTCCTGGACTATGAAGATATAAGATTGAAGACTTCGTCCCGTGTCCGGGATGGACTTTCCTTGGCGTGGAAGGCAAGCTTGGCGATATGGATATGAAGATCTCCTACCATTGTAACCGACTCTATGTAACCCTAACCCTATCCGGTGTCTATATAAACCGGAGGGTTTTAGTCCGTAGGACAAGATACACATCAACAATCATACCATAGGCTAGCTTCTAGCGTTTAGCCTCCTCGATCTCGTGGTAGATCTACTCTTGTACTACCCATGTCATCAATATTAATCAAGCAGGACGTAGGGTTTTACCTCCATCGGGAGGGCCCAAACCTGGGTAAAACTTCATGTCCCTTGTCACCTGTTACCATCCGGCCTAGACGCACCGTTCGGGACCCCCTACCCGAGATCCGCCGGTTTTGACACCGACACACGTGCTTTACCTTCTGGCACCCCGTGGGAGGCGCGATGAGCCAGAACTGTTTGCGATGAGCCAGAACAACAGACCGGGCCTTGTAGGCCCAGAACCATCAATAAATTTTGACCTTGTTTCTCGTCACATTGCAGATTACAAGGCAATAAGTAATTGCAAATTTGTTCACACCTATCAAACTAATATGTGTTTACACTTAGCACTGGGCTATAAAAACTACCCACTCGAATATTACTTCACAGATTCTCTCCTCATAACCCACAAAACTGGTCTTTCCTGTCAAGTCATTCCGCCATGACCGGTAGGAGGAGTTTCGGGTGGACATATAACCAGGCAACAAAGACCAAGGCCGCAAAAGCACTAGATAGGTCCCGCCGTGAAGCGACAGCCGCAGCAGAGATGTCCCGGCGCACCGCCGAGCCCTCAAACAAGCTCTCACAGGCACGCGAGGGCTCTCACAAGCACACTCGCCGTGTCGGCCATTGCGACGAGATGGACTTCCTGAAGTCCTTGGCCGGCGACCATGGCATTCTCGCTGGCCTCATTAAGTAGCAGGAGCTGGTCGACGACTTGATGAAGCTTCTCGAGATCAACGATGCCTCGGTTGACAAGGCGACTGGCCTCATCGAGCAACTCATGGGTGACAATGCGAAGCTCCTCAAGGCACTCGCCGAGAAGGAGGATGATGCCGCCAGATGGAACATGCTGCATGAGCAGAGAAGTGCCTCAGGGATGACGCTGACAGCGGTCATCGAGGAACTGATGGGCGACTTGAGGAAGCTCCGGATCGAGTGCGGGTAGGAGGTGGAGGAATCCGTGGCTGCTTTAAAGCTAAGTCATGAGGATTTGAAGAAGGAGTTGGAGGAACTCGTCGCCCGGCGATCCATCGATGAGTAGAGACAGTAGCGACCCAGATCGTTGTCTGTGATTTCCTTCTTCTCTTGCCCCCGTGTCTTCCGGTCTTTGCTGCATGTGACATTTTAAATTATCCGGAATATGTAAAACAATTATTATCTGTGCCATTGTAAATATTTCGTCATATTATCCATTGTCATTTTATTTGTCGTCCTAGTATCCGTTGCCCTATGTGGCAATTTAAATTAGGCCGGAATATGAGTTGAAAACACGAACAAAGCAAATGCATCCATAGGATCACAAGCAAACACCCTCCATCCAGGTGCTTTAATTAACCCATTAATGGAGAAGTTGTGAGCGAGGCGGGCGGCGGCTGGTGCATGGAGGTCAAAGAGCTCGCTTCCCGGTGAGCATGGGTGGCCTTGCTGCTTGCACGTGTCCCGTCGAGCCTGCGAGGTGGACAGGATGCACGCGTCCCGTCGAGCCTGCGCGGCAGACTGCTCGCACACGTCCCGTCGAGCCTGCACGGCGGACTTTTCACGCTCGTCCCGTCTAAACAAACAACTGCACGCACGCCATCGAGTATGGTTAAAATTTGACATGGTTCATATAATACAACTGTTTGCGATATTAATGTGTCAGCTATTTGTTTCAAAAAAGACTTTGTTGGCTATTAATGTGTGTGCCTTGTCTCAAACTGGACGATTTTTTACCAAGGCATATATGTGCCATGTCATGAAACCATGCCAAGTTTCATGTTTTTGGGTGAGTTTTTGATTTACTGGGATTTAAAAACCGAGATTCTCAATGTTTTAGGATGACGAGAAGTTTCTAATTCATTCCCATTCCTTAAATCAGACCTAAACATGCACCCAATGATACATGTATGATTTCCCACTCATTTTTGCTTTACTGGAGCATGTGCTTGCAAGGTAGTCAGAGTCGGGATTCGGAGTCAGATTGATTTTCCTCAGACAGAATCAAGTCGTAAGATCAAGTCATGGAATCGAGGATTCTACTAGATTTACTCAAATAAGATGTTTTGTATGCACACAAGAAATTTATATTGGTTCTATAGAATTTTGATACTAAATATGAAGCAAAGAACATGCACATCAATGCTAATTGTATTCCACTCGTTTTTAGAGTGCGTGAATAGTCGATCACTTATCTACCTGACCTGTAGTGCTAGACCTTGAAGGGTCTTGCTCTCATTCTCTGATCAATCTTGAAGCATCCTCCTTTTCACGCTAATTGCATCTATTAACAAACCTGATCCTCAATTTCGATCTAGGGTTTCTGAGAGCTAGATCAAAGGTGTCGACAGCTGAGTGTTTGGGCTTGGGAGGGGAATAAAGGTCCATGAGGTATATGAAAAGGGGTTTGGATGATGGCATAGTATTTTGCTACAACTAAACAAACGGCTTAGATAAATTAGTAGAATCGGACATAGTCCATAGTACAGTCGGGATTGTATAGTTTTGTACAGGATTCTATGATTTGGATCGCGACTCAACATGGATTCTACCAAATCCGGATTCATAGTGGGATTTGGATCGACATGCTTCTGTAGGGTCGTGAAGTCATAGGATTCTAGCAGTTGGGTGGGGATTCTGACTATGCTTGTAGTTCAAATTTGAATTATGGACTACATTAAATGCCTAGAAAACTTAATTAATATATACAATGGCCAAACAAACCCTGAACAATTCAAATTTCAGCACGACACTCTTGTTATTCTATGTTGCCTATAGAAAACAAAGTTCAAGGCGAGAAGAGGCAGCGATTATCATTTTGCCCACAAGAGGGGCATGTTTCCCTACCGGAACCATGAGGGTTGCGAGAAGATTCAATTTGTAAGAGGCTTGTAATATAGCTTCGCCCAAATTAGACAATTATATGTACCATGTAGTGACACCATGCCAAGTTTCATGATCTCCTAGTGAATTTTGGATTTACATAGATTTAAAAACCGAGATTCACAATGTTTGTGGACAAGCCAGGACGGCGAGACAGTTAAATTTATTCCCATTCGTTCCATGGGACCTAAACATGCACCCCAAGGACACATGTACGTTTTTCTAGCCATTTTGGTGCACTGGAGCATGTATTTGTAGTTCAGACTTGAATTATGGACATTAAATGCCTAGAAAACTCAACGCTGGAGGTATGATTCTGATATTTGAATTGAATTGGATTTTTTGTCTTAAAGTGAGGGCGATGAGTGGGGAAGGAAGCTGATGATTTTATTAGTGTGTAAGGTGGCCCTGAGAGCTGAACCAAAGAAGGAAGTTTCGAGACTAGGGAGCTTAATTAATGAATAAAAAGGTCAAATGAACCCTGAATAATTTCAAAGTCCAGCGCGAATCTCTCGTTGTTCCGTGTTGCGTGTAGAAGAAAATACGAGGCTAGAAGAGGGAGTGATTATCATTTGGCCCACAAGAGGACACCTTTCCGTATCGAAACCACGAGGGTTCTTGTGATAGGGTCCGATTTGTAAGAGGTTTGTCATAAAGCTTAGCCCAAATTGTCAATGTTTTTACCACGACATATATGTGCCATGACGTGACACCATGCCACCTTTGATGACTTTCTGGTGAGTTTTGTATTTATGGGGATTTAGAAACCAAGATTCCAAATATTTGAGGACGAGCCAGGACGCCGGTACAGTTGTAATTCATTCCCATTCCTGGCATGGGAACTAAACATGCACCCAAGGACACATGTATAACTTTTCAAGCCGTTTTGGTGAACTGGAGCATGTATTTGTAGTTCAGATTTGAATTATGGACATTATATGCCTAGGAAACTCAATTAGTGTATAAAAAGGCTAAACGAACCGTGAATAAGTTTAAATTTCAGCATGGATATCCTGTCGTTCCATGTTGCTCGTAGAACAAAATACAAGGCGAAAAGAGGCAGTGATTACATTTCGCGACAAGGGGAACACGTTTCCCAATCGGAACCACGAGACTTCTTTGAGAGAAGCTCCGGTTTGTAATAAAGCTTGGCCCAAATTGGACAATGTTTTTACCACAACATATATGTGCCATGATGTGACACCATGCCACCATTGATGACTTTCTCATGAGTTTAGGATTTACGGGGATTTAAAAACTGAGATTCCAAATGTTTGACTACGAGCCAGGATGCCGGTATGGTTGTAATTGATTCCCGTTCCTGGTATGGGACCTAAACATGCACCCAAGGACACATGTATATTTTTTCTAGCCATTTTGGTGAACTGGAGCATGTATTTGAAGTTCAGATTTGAATTATGGACATTAAATGCCTAAGAATCTCAATTAGTGTTTAAAAAGTCAAAACGAACCGTGAATAAGTTTAAATTTCAGCACGGATATCATGTCGTTCCATGATGCCCGTCGAAGAAAATACAAGGCAAAAGAGGCAGTGATTACATTTCACCGACAAGGGGAACACGTTTCCCTATCGGAACCACGAGGCTTCTTTGAGAGAAGCTCCGATTTGTAAGAGGTTTGTAATAAAGCTTGGACCAAATTGGACAATGTTTTTACCACGACATATATGTGCCATGAGGTGACACCATGCCAACTTTCATGACTTTCTGGTGAGTTTAGGATTTACGGCGATTTAAAAACCGAGATTCCAAATGTTTGAGGACAAGCTACGACGCCGGTACGGTTCTAATTCGTTCCCATTCCTGGCATGGGACCTAAACATGCACCCAAGGACACTTTCATAATTTTTCTATCCATTTTGGTGAACTGGAGCATGTATTTGAAGTTTATATTTGAATTATGGACATTAAATGCCTAAGAAACTCAATTAGTGTATAAAAAGGCCAAACGAACCCTGAATCAGTTCAAATTTTAGCACGGATATCCTGCCGTTCCATGTTGCCCGTAGAAGAAAATATAAGGTAAAAAGAGGCAGTGATTATGTTTCACCCACAAGGGGAACATGTTTCCCTATCGAAACCACAAGGCTTCTTTGAGAGAAGCTCCGGTTTGAAAGAGGTTTGTAATAAAGCTTGGCCCAAATTGGACAATGTTTTTACCACGACATATATGTGCCACGACGTGACACCATGCCAACTTTCATGACTTTTTGGTGAGTTTGGGATTTACGGGGATTTACAAACCAAGATTCCAAATGTTTGAGGACGAGCTAGGATGCCGGTACGGTTGTAATTCATTACCATTCCTGGCATGGGACCTAAACTTGCACCCAAGGACACATGAATAACTTTTCAAGCCGTTTTGGTGAACTGGAGCATGTATTTGTAGTTTAGATTTGAACTATGGACAATAAATGCCTAGGAAACTCAATTAGTGTATAAAAAGGCCAAACGAACCGTGAATAAGTTTAAATTTCAGCACGGATATCCTGTCGTTCCATGTTGCCCGTAGAAGAAAATACAAGGCGAGAAGAGGCGGTGATTACGTTTCGCGACAAGGGGAACACGTTTCCCAATCGGAACCACGAGACTTCTTTGAGAGAAGCTTCGGTTTGTAATAAAGCTTGGCCCAAATTGGACAATGTTTTTACCACAACATATATGTGCCATGATGTGACACCATGCCACCTTTGATGACTTTCTGGTGAGTTTAGGAGTTACATGGATTTAAAAACCGAGATTCCAAATGTTTGACGACGAGCCAGGACGCCGATACGGTTGTAATGCATTCCCATTCCTGGCATGGGACCTAACCATGCACCCACGGACACATGTATAATTTTTCTAGCTATTTTGGTGAACTGGAGCATGTATTTGAAGTTCAGATTTGAATTATGGATATTAAATGCCTAAGGATCTCAATTAGTGTATAAAAAGGCCAAACGAACCCTGAATAAGTTCAAATTTCAGCACGGATATCCTGTCATTCCATGTTGCCCGTAGAAGAAAATACAAGGCGAAAACAGGCAGTGATTACGTTTCGCCGACAAGGGGAACACGTTTCCCTATTGGAACCACGAGGCTTCTTTGAGAGAAGCTTTGGTTTGTAAGAGGTTAGTAATAAAGCTTGACCCAAATTGGACAATGTTTTTACCACGACATATATGTGGCATGACGTGTCACCATGCCAACTTTCATGACTTTCTGGTGAGTTTAGGTTTATGGGGATTTAAAAACCGAGATTCCAAATGTTTGAGGACAAGCTAGGACGCCGGTACGGTTGTAATTTGTTCCCATTCCTGGTATGGGACCTAAACATGCACCCAACAACACATGTATAATTCTAGCCATTTTGGTGAACTGGAGAATGTATTTGAAGTTTAGATTTGAATTATGGACATTAAATTCGTAAGAAACTCAATTAGTGTATAAAAAGGCTAAAAGAACCCTGAATAAGTTTAAATTTCAGCACATATATCCTGTCGTTCCATGTCGCCCGTATAAGAAAATATAAGGTGAAAAGAGGCAATGATTACGTTTCGCCAACAAGGGGAACATGTTTCCCTATCGGAACCACAAGGCTTATTTGAGATAAGCTCCAGTTTGTAAGAGGTTTGTAATCAAGCTTGGCCCAAATTGAATAATGTTTTTACCACGACATATATGTGCCATGACCTGACACCATGCCAACTTTCATGACTTTCTGGTGAGTTTAGGATTTACAGGGATTTAAATACCGAGATTCCAAATGTTTGAGGACGAGCCAGGATGCCGGTATGGTTGTAATTCATTCCCATTCCTGGCATGGGACCTAAACATGCACCCAAGGACACATGTATAACTTTTCAAGCCTTTTGGTGAACTGGAGCATGTATTTGTAGTTCAGATTTGAATTATGGACATTAAATGCCTAGGAAACTCAATTAGTGTATAAAAAGGCCAAATGAATCCTGAATAAGTTTAAATTTCAGCACGGATGTCCTGTCATTTCTGGAGAGTTTAGGATTTACGGGGATTTAAAAACCAAGATTCCAAATGTTTGACGATGAGCTAGGATGCCGGTACGGTTGTAATTCGTTTCCATTCCAGGCATGGGACCTAAGCATGCACCCAAGGACACATGTAAAATTTTCTAGCCATTTTGGCGAACTGGGGCATGTATTTGAAGTTCAGATTTGAATTATGGACATTAAATGCCAAAGAATCTCAATTAGTGTATAAAAAGGCCAAACGGACCGTGAATAAGTTTGAATTTCTGCATGGATATCCTGTCGTTCCATGTTGCACGTAGAAGAAAATACAAAGCGAAAAGAGACAGTGATTACGTTTCGCGACAAGGGGAACACGTTTCCCAATCGGAACCACGAGACTTCTTTGAGAGAAGCTCCGGATTGTAATAAAGCTTGGCCCAAATTGGACAATGTTTTTACCATAACATATATGTGCCATGATGTGACACTATGACACCTTTGATGACTTTCTGGTGAGTTTAGGATTTACGAGGATTTAAAAACCGAGATTCCAAATATTTGACGACGAGCCAGGACGCTGGTACGGTTGTAGTTCATTCCCATTCCTGGCATGGGACCTAAACATCCACCCAAGGACACATGTATAATTTTTCTAGCCATTTTCGTGAACTGGAGCATGTATTTGAAGTTCAGATTTGAATTATGGACATTAAATGCCTAAGAATCACAATTAGTGTATACAAAGGCCAAACGAACCCTGAATAAGTTTAAATTTCAGCACTGATATCCTCTCGTTCCATGTTGCCCGTAGAAGAAAATACAAGGCGAAAAGAGGCAGTGATTACGTTTCGCCGACACGGGGAACACGTTTCCCTATCGGAACCACGAGGCTTCTTTGAGAGAAGCTCCGGTTTGTAAGAGGTTTGTAATAAAGCTTGGCCCAAATTGGACAATGTTTTTACCATGACATATATGTGCCATGACGTGACACCATGCCAACTTTCATGACTTTCTGGTGAGTTTAGGATTTACAGGGATTTAAAAACCGAGATTCCAAATGTTTGAGGACAAGCTAGGACGCCGATACGGTTGTAATTCGTTCCCATTTCTGGCATGGGACCTAAACATGCACCCAAGGACACATGTATAATTTTTCTAGACATTTTGGTGAACTGGAGCATGTATCTAAAGTTTAGATTTGAATTATGGACATTAAATGCCTAAGAAACTCATTTAGTGTATAAAAAGACCAAACGAACCCTAAATAAGTTTAAATTTCAGCATGGATATCCTGTCGTTCCATATTGCCCGTAGAAGAATATATAAGGTGAAAAGAGGCAATGATTATGTTTCGCCCACAAGGGGAACTTGTTTCCCTATCGGAACCACAAGGCTTCTTTGAGAGAAGCTCCAGTTTGTAAGAGGTTTGTAATAAAGCTTGGCCCAAATTGGACAATGTTTTACCACGACATATATGTGCCATGATGTGACACCATGCCAACTTTCATGATTTTCTAGTGAGTTTAGGATTTACGGGGATTTAAAAACCGAGATTCCAAATGTTTGAGGACGAGCCAGGATGCCGGTACGGTTGTAATTCATTCCCATTCCTGGCATGGGACCTAAACATGCACCCAAGGACACATGTATAATTTTTCTAGTTATTTTTGTGAAGTGGAGCATGTATTTTAAGTTCATATTTGAATTGTGGACATTAAATGCCTAGGAAACTCAATTAGTGTATAAAAAGGCCAAACGAACCCTGAATAATTTTAAATTTCAGCACGGATATCATGTCCATGTTGCCCGTAGAAGAAAATACAGGGCGAAAAGAGGCAGTGATTATTGTTTCGCCCATAAGGGGGACACGTTTCCCTATCGGAATCACAAGGCTTCTTTGAGAGAAGCTCCGGTTTGTAAGACGCTTGTAATAGAACTTCGCCAAAATGGACAAAAAAATTCCTCGGCATATATGTGCCATGTCGTGACACCATGCCAAGTTTCATGAGTTTTGGGTGAGTTTTGCATTTACGGGGATTTAAAAACCGAGATTCTTCTCATGAAATGTTTTCAAATGGCACACGGTTCACTCACGAAAGCCGTGTGCCTACCAAACCGTGGCCGATGCCCCCCTGCTGTGCGCGTAATCTGAGTCGTGCATTCTGATTGGCCACAACCCAAACCCCACAGATCGTACGTCTACACCATTGGATGCTACCAGATCGAAAGGCAACCCTCAGCCCTTTTGACAGCACATGCAATACATGGGTAAGCACTGTGCGCATGCGTCGTGCTAGCTCATGCTTCCTTCTTTTCTACGTTTTATAAACAGGCTACCGTTTCCCGCCACTCCTCTCATCGGTTTCCAGCCTCTTCTCCCATTGCTTTCAAGCTACCAGTGTCAGTGCTCATTGAAGGCTAGGCGGCGACACACCGGCCATGTAAATATCGCACACAGTTTCTAAAAGCACAAATGTGTGTGATAGGAGGGAGTAGGTCCCATAGGGTGACCAGCGTGTAACGCCTTAATGGCAAGGAGGCAATTCCTATCAGCAAGGGGCGGCTTCCCATCTGCTAGCCTAGTTGAATAGAACGCAGAAGTTACGCGTGCTCGGGCTGGAGTAGTCCAAGGATGGATGACCCGGTGGGAAGTTGCATATCCCAAGCTTCATTTAAATGCCATGACACGGTCATTATAGAGATAAATATCTCTATAGTGACCTATCATGGCAATTACATAAACCTTGGGATCCTTGTTTTGCTAATTTGTAGACTATGTTTTATTGGTTATTTTTTGCTCTAAAAAGTTAAAGAATGATTGACTTGACTTGTCATGGCAATTATATAAACCTTTTTCAGGTCACATGCAGGGTATAGGGGGCAGGGTGTTCTGATTGAGCATGTCTCCCTTGTGCGGTTTATAGACGCTGCACATATCTGTGGGCTCCCCGAGGTATATATATTATCCCTTACCGACAATGAGGGGGGCCCACACAATATATCCCTTTGACCCAATAACGAGAAGGGTTTAACCATGATGGTTTCCTAATGATACTAGTAAGGTACACGGGCATTGCAAGCATGAGATTTGGTAACCAAATTATGAATAAATACCACACTATAGCATGTAAGCTTTGAGTCATATATGCATGATGTAGATGTTCGTTTAATTCTTACAGTTCATCTTATTCAAAATCAATTAGTTTTATAAAAAATATATTGTAAGATTCATGGAATTGTGCATTGTAAAGCATAAAGTAAAAACAAATAGTGACAATTCATTTAGAAAAAAAGTTTGGGCAATTAAGATATGGAAGATGCTAGAACAAAGGAGAAGTGCTTGTGTTTTGAGGTTTGTGCATTATGCTTAAGTTCAACCATGGAGTCTTCTAGATTGTACATGTGGCAGAATCTGGTGGAATGTAGATGATATCCAACGACCAGTAGTGCTCGGATTTCCATCTCTGTACTGTCGGATTGGCTTCTTCCAACGACCAACTTCCAAACTTATTTGCACACTATATAGAGGTATAGATGTGTGCCATGCTAGACCCAATAAAGTTTGAGCACATGCGTGGGATGACCCCCCCACCGCCTCAAAGTTGGGAAATCGACATTGTACGTATTGAATCAGGCTTGGAGTCGGGTACGGTGTTTGATTTGTAATGTAGTTGGTGGCCCATCGGAGTTTTGCATTCGGGATTTAAACACATCACACACCAACGTACCCATACATATTTTTCGGGCCGCATGTAGTGTATACGGGGTCTTCTGATCGACCACATCTCCCTTGTGTGTTTTTTGTGACGATGCACATATTTGTGGGCCACCCGAGTGTATATATATCAGCCCTTTGACCGATAACGAGGGGTATGTGTTGGACATGAATGGGTTCCTCCTAGTTCGTGTAAGGGCCGGTTACCGTCACATGTTGCTCAACCAAAGCTCGAGCTCATGCATTGTCAGGATTCCCTCCCACATGCTCGAATTGTTGGATTTGACCTACATTGTATCCTGCATATCTCATCCTTAACTACCTTGCCTTCATGGTTGTTGTCTATATCGAGAGGTAGGCACCACATCTAAATTGTACATTATTCTATATTGAAAACAAACATCACCCCTTCCCAACGTACATCATTTTGGGCCGCATGCAAGAGGTGCTGGTTTTGTGGTCCCTCTCGTGCGATTTTTATGATGGTTCAATCTATTGGCCCAAGTGGTTTATGGAAAACAACAGTTGTCGTTTGACCAAATGATAGATTCATTGGTCCGTCTTATGGTAGGTCATGCCGACATGCATGTATGACCAAAGTATCATTACATGCATCCGCCCCGCTGACACTATCGGATCACGGGTTTCGGCAAAACCCTTAAGGTTCGAACACTAGGGTGCGCGCGAAGATTTCCCCCTACCGATCCACGTCCTAGCTCATCTAAGATCTTACGAACTAACTTGATGAACTCGCAACGCAAATTACACAAGATTTATACTGGTTCGGGCCACCGTTGTGGTGTAATACCCTACTCCAGTGTGGTGGTGGCGGATTGCCTCTTGGGCTGAGGATGAACAGTACAAGGGGAAGAACAGCCTCTTGAGGTTGAGGTGCTCTTGTGCTTGGCGAACTTGTGTGTGTGAGGGTCTGATTCACCCTCTTGATGTGTCTCTCTTGATGTGTCTCCAATCGACCGGGTCCCCTAGCTAGGGTGGTGGCTAGTCCTATTTATAGAGGCCCATCTCCTCTCCCTAAATATTGAGCGGGAAGAGAGCCAAAATGGCCAATTTGAAAGGGGACAACTAGTACAGCTTATCCTGACAAAACTGGTCTTCGCCTAGAAAAGGCTCTGGTGGTGACGCCGCCTCGGGCTCCATGGTGACCTCCGTCTTGTCGTCCTGCTAGTCTTGGTCTCATTGCACTGATATGGAAACCTTTGCTTGATGCCTCGGTACTCCGCGCCTGCACTTGCCCCCTTAGCAATAGAGAAAACAAGGGCGCTGCGCGCGCTGGCGCCCACCTGGTCTCGATTGTCATGGCTCACATCACGAGAACCTCACGAGGTTTGCCTAGCCTTGGACTCTCTGCCCTTCACGAGCCAGCCTAGCAAGGCCGCTCCTGAGGAGGTCTTGCGTCGCCCGCCTCGTGAGGCTTGGCCCCTCGCGAGGGTCTTGAATGCCTTGTTGATGAAGATGGGATGTATGGGCCTGCTACCAAAGCCATGTCGTGGGCCACAGGCAGGCAAGTCTGGGGACCCCCGTTTCCAGAACGCCGACAGTAGCCCCCAGGCCCAAGGTGTGCTCGGGCTTGGCTTCGAGGCGAAGCCAAAGGTCAAGTGCAGAGCGCCGCGGGCCCCAATAGCCTGCGGCCTTGGTCGACGCTTGGTGATTGATTGGACGTGGGCGTCCCCGCTTCCCCACGCTGCCTCGACAACTGCCCGAGTTGACAAGTCCCTGCGACATGCAAGGAAAACCATCATTACCTGTGATCATGGGGGGTGCTGGTTGGCCTTCTCCTGGTATAAATGGGAGGGGGGCAGAGCCCTCGTCGCCCATTTCTTCCTCTGCCTCTCCCTCTTCTTCTCCTTCCTAGCTCTACTCCTTGCTTGTGCAGACATGGCGCCGATCCGGAGGTTCTCGGCCACAGAGAAGGGAAAGGTTCCCTTACTGAGCCTGACCTGCTCCCGCCGAAGAAGAGGAGGTCTCATCGCCGTGAGATGGTCGTGAGGCCGGTGGTGTTGTGGCCTTGGTATGAAAGGCAGCCTCCTGGGTACCCGCTGCCCTTGTATGCTCACACCGAAGATTCCAGAGGGAGGAGCGGTGAGCGGCGCCGCCCGTGCCGGAGCCATTGCCACCGTGCCGCGGAGGCGCACGCCGTCGCCCCAGGGGTCCACGCTGCGGACTCCTCGTGCGAGTTCGTGCTGTGGGCGGCAATGCCCCTGAGCACCTGGGTATGCCTCCTGCAGTTCTTCGCCGCCGAGGGGCCTTCGCGAGCTTTGGCTGGAACACGCCGACTGTGACGCCCCAGCGACTGGAGCGGAGATTGGAGCCATTGCCTCCGGGAAGATCTTCATGACCCGAGGCTGGGGCGAGATTGCCCGAGTCTGCCGCGCAGAGGGCGCCCTCGCAATCCAGTTCGAGTACGACGGCGCCTCCGTGCTGTTCTTCAAGGTCTTCGACGAGGAATACCGCCGCATGGAGTGCTGTCCTGAATGAGGTCGCCAAGACGATGTTGCGGCTGGCGCTGGGCTCGTCGCAGGCCTCGCCTGCAGCTCGTCCAGCGATAGCGGCGACTCCTGGTGGTCCAGCGACTCTCCTGAGCTCTTGGAGTCTCCGGAGACAAGCAATGACAGCTACGTGCCCCCGAGCTCCCGCCGAGCACAGAGCAGGGCTGCGGCGTCCAGCCGCCGTCGCCGCTGATCTGGAAGGGGTTGGCGCCGGCCTCGCGTGGCCCACTATTGATGATGGCGTCGGCGACATCTGGTGCGTGTAGATAGAACTCCTAGGAATTCCTTCCCTTTTGTTCCCTGTGAGGAATCAAGAAATGAACCCCGTGGGGGCGTGTAAAGCGTATGTAATGCCTTTTGTCAATATAGCCCTTATTATGAAGATTTGTGTGCGCATATCCTGCTGAGGCTCGGCCTCCCCTTTCCAATCCTGCGGTAGCTTGGTGCTCTACGCTGATAGGTACCGGTCCCCAGGCAGGCTGCAGTTGTCGCTGGTATGCCATGTCGCGTGCCGTGGTCAAGGCCAGGAGGCGAGCAGCCCGAGGTCTAGTAAGAGCTCCTGAGGCGCGATGCTCAAGAGGCCCCCTTTAGCGCGTAAGCAGCTGTCTTAGGATGGGAAAGGAAGAAAACGTTGCCGCAGCAGGGCAGCGAAGGGAGTGAGCGAGGGTCTCATGCCGTAGCGACTGGTGGATCCAGAGCGAGAACTTATCTTGGCTGTCTGGGGTCGGCTCCTCGAGACATGCCAAACTCATACGTCGGCCACCGTAGTGTATCTTGATCAGGCCCGTGCGGGCCTCCCCTCCCCTCCATGTCATTCTTGATGCTCTGCATCCTCATGTCCCGACCCTTGAGCGAGCTTAGCTGCCGCTGGTATGCCAGGTCACGTGCCGTGGTCAAGGCCAGGGGGTGAGGGTTGGAGAGCCAGTAAGAGCTCCTGAGGCGCGATGCTCAGGAGCCCCCCTTTTAACGCGCAAGTGAATCGCATGAGAGAGGAGGGAGAGTCCGCGGTACCGCCTGCTGTGGCCCTCAAGAAGTTCCTGCAAGTTAGCGCGAGGAAGGGCACCGGTCGCCGTGGTGATTGCTGGTTTGCTTCTAGTGCCTGAGAGGGGACTCCCTACTGCGGAGAGCCCCCGGGGCATGTACAACCCCGCCCTGACACGTGGCTTGCACGGCAGGGCTAGACGAGGTGTGTCTTGACACTCGTGAGCCAGCGCGGGGCTTACGAGGCCCTACCTCAAGCCTGGCTGCGCCTGGGCTTGGTTATTGTTCGTTGTCTTGGTCCTGCGAGATGGTTAGACAACGTGAAGGGTCCTGAAGAAAGATGGCCGGTGCGTGGCTCCTATGGTGGGCGACAATTAATTAGGTGATAGTCATAGATAGATAAAGCATGGAAAGCATACTGGCTTAAGTAAATGCAGGGAAGATGCATGCCACTGGGTCCGGCCCGAGCGGCTCGGGGATGATGCAGCCCGAGGCCCCCCCAATAAGGTAAGCTAAAGGCATAAAAAAGGGATACATGCCACAGGGACGGACCCACGCGGCCTAGGAATGATGCAGCCCTAGGGGCTCTCCCAGCTGAATGAACTTGGAAAATGTCACCTGGTTCTGTTGATGAAGGAGAGTTGGGTAGCTGAAGGTATGCGGCGAAGGGGCTACTCCTCATGAGCCACCGGGGCCCTGAGCCTTGGGAGGCTCTGGGGGTCCAGGGGGTTCCTTGAGGACCGTCTTCATCTCCATCAGCTCAGCGTGGTGCCTGGCCTCTTGAGCCGCCAGGATGCTCCGTAGGTTGCGTTGATAGGCGGTCGCCATGCTTGGCAGGCCAAAGGGCATGCAGACGTAGCTGTGAGGTGGGCCCTCGCAGCGTCCCACGCGCGAAGGCTAGAAAAGATCCCGAGAGGCGGCCCGATTGAGCCCTGGGACATCGATGCAGACGCGCAGCCCGGCATCCTCGCCTGGATGGGGAGCTGCACCTGGTGAGCGGCGGCCGCCGCGCATGGGCCTTGCGTCTTGCAGTTCCTGAGTGGTCTTGGTGATGAACTCCTGAACGGTGGGCACCCCTTGCCCTTTGTTCTCATGAGGGAAACGGGCCACGAAGCACGCCTCCAAGTGGTGCCCAAGCGCCTCCCTCATGATGCTGGCAAAGTCTGAAGCCCTCCATAAGAGAGCCCCCGAGCCCTGCCCGAGAGGGCACTGGGCGCACTTTCCTACGCGATGGAGGGAGGCGCCCCAAGCGCTGGCGCCGATCCTGACGAGGCGCCACTTGCGTGAGGCTCTGCATGGTGCAACTGCTTCTTCTTCTTCTTGGGGGTGGCCTCAGGGGGGCGCTCGCCCTGGCTGTCGGGGTCATCGATTGCTGCAGCTTGGAAGGCACGCTCGAGAGAGCACACCACGTCTCTTTCCTCGCATGAGACTGTGATGACTCCGCCGCTTCCCGGTATCTTGAGGACATTGTAGCCGTGATGGGTCATCGCCATGAACTTGGCCAGGGCTGGATACCCGAGGATGGTGTTGTATGGCAGGCGGATGTAGGCAACGTCGAAGTCGATGAGTTCGGTGCGGTAGTTGTTGCGTTCTCCGAAGGTAACGGGGAGGCGGACCTGTCCGATCGGGGTAGTAGAGCCGTCGGTCACTCCTGCGAAAGGCTTGGTAGGCTGAAGCTGGTCATATGGCACTTGGAGGTTGTCGAACGTGTCGACGGATAGGACATTGAGCCCTGCGCCGTCGTCGATGAGGGTCTTTGCAACTTGCACGTTGCTGATGACTGGTGAACAAAGCATTGGGAGGACGCCTCCAGTAGCCGCGCACTTGAGCTGATCTGCCGAACTAAACATGATAGGGCACCTAGACCATCAGAGAAGGCGTGTGGCCTCGAGCTTGGGGAGGACTGCATTCACTTCACGGGAAAACTGTTTGAAGATACGCTGCGAGGCTGGGGCTTGAGCTCCGCCCAAGATGCAAGCAATAGTGCACGGCTCCTGGAAGCCACCAGCCCCCTCATCTTGATGGTGGTTGTAACTGCATCTAGTGCCACCCCTAGTTGGTTTTGGAGTATTGACGACAAACCTAGTTGAGGGACTAATGTGTTTGTGAGAATTGCAGGATAACAGAGGTAGAAGTCCCTCATTGATTCGGTTTTCCTACCAGAGATGACCCCTAAAAATATATGAAGACATTGAAGTCAAAGGTGGTATGTGAAGATATTCACATTGAAGACTATGACAAGAGAAGACATCGCATGAAGCCTATGGAGCTCGAAGACTTAGATCTTCCGTAGTTTTTTCTTCTTTGTTGAGTCATAGGAACCACCGTACAGTTAAGTGGGGTCCAAGAGAACCAGTCAGAATGACTGAAGTGATGCTTAACCAAAACCTATGTCTTCGAGTGAAGACTATGAGAGCGAATCTTGTCCAGAGTCGGACAAGTCAGCTTTGCTTGTAGCCCAAGTAAAGTTGCCGTGTTTGTTTGAAATCTGACCGTTGGAACATGTGTCAGTTCCTTAGTGACCCAGGGTCATTTCGGACAAATCAGGTCGGGTTGCCTAGTGGCTATAAATAGCCCACCCCCTAAAACCATAAACGGTTGGCAGCTCAGAGTTAGAGTACGGCTTTTGTCGTTTGAGAGCAACCCACCTCGAAGCTTTTGAGAGAGAATTCCTTGCGAGGATAAAGCCCTAACCACCCAGAGCCAAAGAGTGTTAGGCATCACTTAAGTCTTCCTGTCTGTGTGATCTGAAGACTTATTACACTTGAGGACTGTGAATCCTCCAGCCGGTTAGGTGTCGCGTTCTGAGCATCCAAGAGTCATTGTGGATCGCCGGTGAATGAAGTCTGTGAAGGTTTGGGAGTCTACCTTGAAGACTTACCAGAGTGATTGGGCAAGGTCTGTGTGACCTTAGCTCAAGGGGAATACGGTGAGGACTGGGTGTCCTGAGCTGCGTGTTCAGGACTGGGTGTCCGGGACTGTGTGTCCTCAGGTTTAAATACCTAGCCGCCCTAACCAGATGTACAGTTGTCACAGCAACTGGAACTGGTCTAACAAATCATTGTCTTCAACGAGTCACTGGTTTCATCCTTCCCTTCCCTTTACTTACTGATGGTCCTTGTGAAGTCATTGTATGATTGCATTATCTTTTGTCTTCACTGAGTGACTGCTTGTTCTGATTGGCTTCATAATATCTTCCTACCTGATCCATACTACCTAGCTGCTATAGGTCATTGTGCTTTCACTGCATTAAATACTTGACTATGGTTTGCCTAGTGTAGTCTACCTTCCGCTGCATGGTAATAGGTTTATTTCTATTGTTTTTCTTCGAAACTTCTACGTTTTGAAGACTTTCATAAAAATCGCCTATTCACCCCCTCTAGTCGATATAACGCACTTTTAATTGGTATCAGAGCAAGGTACTCCCTTGTTCTGTGTGATTCGGTTTAACCACCTGGAGTTTTAGCTATGTCGACTGCAGGGATAATTAAAGTCTCCGCTGCGTGCCCCATCTTCGATGGAACTAAATATCCCTACTGGAAGAATAAGATGCGCATGCATCTTGAAGCCATTGACGTCGACCTATGGTATGTCATCAAGAACGGTGTTCCCAAGGCTGGAGAAGGTGTCACTGCTGCTGACGTCAAGAAGTTCGGTCAACTGGACTCTACTGCCAAGAATATCATCTGTGGTCATCTGACCAAAGGACAGTATGGCCACGTGAGTGCTTTGGAAACATCTAAGCTAGTCTGGGACTGGCTCTCCAAGGTCAACGAAGGCGTCTCAACCCAGAGAGATCAGAGAATCAGTGTCCTTCGCAACCTCTTCAACCGCTTCAAGAGAAATGACAATGAGAATGTCCAGCTCACGTTTGATTGACTCATTGACATCACAAATGAGCTTCAAGCCCTCGGCGCTACTGAGATCACCAAGCATGAAGTCGTCAAGACACTCCTGAGATCACTTGACAGTTCGTTTGACACCCTAGCCCTGATGATTCAAGAACGTCCTGATTTCAAGACACTCGATCCGTCTGACCTACTTGAGAGGCTCAACACACATGAGTTTCAGCTTTCTAAGAAAAGAGATATCTACGGTCACAACTATGGGCGAACTCGTGCCTTGAAGGCAAAAGCTGTCTCCTCATCTGAAGAAGAATCTGACAGCAATTTTGATGATCCTGAAGACATTGGAAAGGTGCTTGCTATGCTTGTGAAGAAGTTCCAAAAATTCACCAAGAAGAAAGGCTTCAGAAAGTCTTCACGATCAAGCTCAAGGAATGATGAAGCTTCTGCTCATGACTACAAGAAGAAAACATGCCACAAGTGCAAGAAACCTGGCCACTACATCTCTGAGTGTCCGCAGTGGGACATTGAGAACAAGAAGAAAAAGAAGAGCAAGGAGTATGATTCTGATGACAAGAAGAAGAAGAAATACTCAAAGTCTTCTTCCAAGTCCTCCTCAAAGTCTTCATCACACAAGAAGAGCTCATCTGGCAAGGCACGTGCGTTTGTTGGCAAGGAAATGGATTCAGAGGAGGAGTCCGCTTCTGAGGAGGCGGAGGTGGAGTCTGAGGAGGAGTCCGATTCTAGCGTTGCAAGTCTGGCTACAGCATACGTTGCCAAGTCCATCTTCAACACTGAAGACAATGACTCCATCACCGACACCGATGCAAATGACAAGGACTACTGCGCTCCTACCTACTGCTTCATGGAACGCGGTGCCAAGGTAAACACACGCACCACTCACTATCAAACATCTAGTGACGATGACTCTGACTGTGGTTCCAAACCCAGCTACAAAACACTCGCTAAAATTGCAACTGAACAACAGAAAACCATGGAACACATTCAAAAACTGTTAGACAAAAGCAATGATCTGTTAGACGCTGAAATGACTCGATCTCAGTCCTTAATTGAAGACATAAAAAATCTTCACGTTAAGTATGAGGAACTTGAAAGTCGTCATGAAACGCTCTCAACAGCTCATGAAAGGCTTTCCTATGATTATCTTCAAAGGAAGCAAGATCTTGAGAAATTGAGAGCGGCTCATGAAGATCTTCAAAAAGAAAACGAGTCACTTCGCGCCGAACAGATCAGTTCAGCTCAGGAAGGATTTGAACCACCATGTCTTAAATGCATTGAGCGTGATAATGCTACTTCTGTTGCTGAATGTTCTACTACTGCTACTGTTGCAATTTCTTCAACTGTTGATGTGGGAACTAACCCCTCTGCTGAGGATACCACTGCTATTGCTAATGAGAATGCTAGGTTGAAGACATTGCTTGAAACAGGGATGTACAAAAGTCTCAAAGGGCATCAGACACTATGTGATGTCCTCAAAAGGCAGATCCTGAACCGAAACCCTAGGAAAGAGGGTGTTGGGTTCGAAAGGAAAATGAATGCTGATGGCTCTTACTGGAAACCTGAGCAGTACCCCAAAACCACATGGGTTGCTGCAAAGGAACCTTCAGCAGATCCATCCACTCTATCTGGCTTCACTTGTGCTAACCCCATTGTTATTGATGAATCCTTTGATGCAAACTATAAACTGTTTAAGAATCAGAATGGTGAAGTGTTTGCCAGGTATATTGGTACTAACTGCAGGAATGGACCGCCTATGAAGAAGATCTGGGTGCCGAAAAGGTGTTTGGAGAATCTTCCTGTGAATGTCATCATGACACCACAGGTGAAGAAGACAAACCCCAGACCACAGTCTTCATACGGTCCAAAGGCTTCATACAGACAGAGGACTCACCTGAGTCGCACTAACGCAAATGTTTTGCAGGGAAGCCATACTCAGGCCTATGAATATGAGCGCGGTTCATCGAACCGCCATGTTCATAAGACCAAGAACTATTCTACTTATTCTTATGAGTACTATTGTCCTCCTGCAAGACTTTTTGCTAGGGCTCCAAAGCCAAAGTTCTCAGATGCTGCACTTAGACTTATTGCTTCTAAGCCACCCTTGAAGATGTGGGTGGCTAAGAAAGCTTAACTCTCTTTTGCAGGGAAGGGTCTCCAGCAGAAAACCAAAATCGTGTGACGCTATTGCTGGGGACCTTAAACATCTTGTAGGGCGCAAGATCAAATGCCCAAATGGTCTTATTATGTACTTTGTTCCTGAATCGCTTGCTACTCGTCCTATCAGTCCAAATCTCGATCTAAGCTTTCATAACCCACTGGTTCGTCAAATGTTTTTGCTTCACAATTCTCTTCGTGAAGCCTATCCCCCTAACTGCACTGTAGGGTACGACACCAGCAGCTTCAAAATGGATTATTGATAGTGGGTGTACCAATCACATGACCTTACGTCCATCCGACAAGAGTCACATCACATTTGCTGACACTGGTAAAAGTAAGGTATTGGGTCTAGGTAGAGTTGCAATCTCAAAGGATCAACACATGGATAAAGTCATGCTTGTTGAATCCCTTGGTTTCAACTTAATGTCTGTCTCAATGCTTTGTGATTTAAACATGATCGTGATGTTTGGAAAATATCTTGCCTTGTTCTAATGGAATCTGACAAGTCTCTAGTGTTTGAAGGGTATCGGAAAGATGATTTGTACGTGGTAGATTTCTCAGCAGGACCACAGCTTGCCGTATGTCTTCTAGCAAAAGCTTCAGAATGCTGGCTCTGGCATCGGAGGCTAGGGCATGCTGGCATGAGGAACCTCCACACCCTTGCAAAGAAGAAGCATGTCATAGGCATCGAGGGCGTCAAGTTCAAGAAAGATCACTTATGCGGTGCCTGTGAAGCAGGAAAGATGAAGAGGGCCAAGCATCCCTCAAAGACAATCATGACAACGACTCGACCCTTCGAACTACTCCACATGGATCTTTTCGGTCCCACTCATTACTCAACTCTTACTACTACTGCTTGTCTCTATGGCTTTGTCATTGTTGATGATTATTCTAGATATACTTGGGTGCATATAATCCTCTACAAGACTGAAGTGCAGGATGTCTTCAGAAGCACATAAGAAGTGACAATGGCACTAAATTCAAGAACACTGGCCTTGATACATATCTTGATACTTTGGGCATCACACATGAATTCTCAGCTCCGTACACGCCATAGCAGAATGGCGTCGTCGAACGCAAGAAAAGAACACCCATTGAGATGGCCCGAACGATGCTTGATGAATACAAGACTCCAAGAAAATTCTGGCCTGAAGCCATTGATACTGCATGCCATACAATCAATCGTGTTTATCTTCACAAGCTTCTGAACAAGACATCTTATGAGCTCCTTACTGGCAAGAAACCAAATGTCAGTTACTTCAGAGTATTTGGCGCCAGGTGCTGGATCAAGGATCCACATCACACTTCAAAATTTGCACTAAAAGCACACGAGGGTTTTATGCTTGGATATGGAAAGGATTCGCACTCCTACAGAGTCTTCAATCTCTTTCATTATAAAGTGGTTGAAACAGTGGATGTGCGGTTCGATGAGACTAACGGCTCACAAAGAGAGCACCTGCCAAATGTGCTAGATGAAGTTCCATCCAGTGAATCAATCAAACTTATGGGAACTGGAGAAATCATACCCTCTGAAGCTCAACCTAAAGAGGAACTTATCATCTCCGCACCTGATCAACCTGAAGACAATGCTCAGCCTGAAGACAATCCCTCTAACAATGACAATGATCAGCAAGAGCAAAATCTTCGCCCTTTACATCCTCGTGTTGCCAATGAAGTGCAGATTGAGAGAATAATTGATAGCATCAATGCACCCAGTGCGCTCACTCGTTCAAGGGCAACACAGCTAGCAAATTTCTGTGGGCACTTCGCATTCGTCTCAATAACAGAACCTAAGAAAGTTGAAGAAGCCTTCATGGAATCTGAATGGATTCAAGCTATGCAAGAAGAGCTTCAACAGTTTGAGCTGAATAATGTATGGGAACTGGTTAAGCGTCCTGATCCTCGGAAGCACAATATAATAGGCACCAAATGGATATATCGCAACAAGCAAGATGAGCATGGTCAAGTTGTCAGAAACAAAGCTCGTCTCATTGCTCAAGGATATACTCAAGTTGAAGGGATCGACTTCGATGAAACATTTGCTCCTGTGGCTTGACTTGAAGCCATACGCATACTGCTTGCCTATGCAAATCATCATAACATACTTCTATATCAAATGGATGTGAAGAGCGCTTTTCTCA
The DNA here is from genome assembly GCF_002162155.2 of Triticum dicoccoides. Classification (NCBI taxonomy): domain Eukaryota; kingdom Viridiplantae; phylum Streptophyta; class Magnoliopsida; order Poales; family Poaceae; genus Triticum; species Triticum dicoccoides. Next base: position 269,520,013 of record NC_041388.1, read on the forward strand.
ATGGCAAGATTGAAGAAGTGTATGTTGCACAACCGCCTGGCTCTGAAGATCCAAAACATCCTGACATGGTATACAAGCTCAACAAGGCACTGTATGGCCTCAAACAAGCCCCTCGGGCTTGGTATGACACACTCAAATACTTCCTGAAGAGCAAAGGCTTCACACCTGGTTCCCTCGACCCCACTCTCTTCACGAAGACATATGATGGTGAACTGTTTGTGTGCCAAATATATGTGGATGACATTATCTTCGGCTGCACCACAGAGTTTGGATATATGATGCAAGAGCATTATCAGATGTCCATGATGGGAGAGCTGAAGTTCTTCCTTGGTCTTCAAATACGATAGCAACGCAACGACATCTTTATATCTCAAGAGAAGTATCTCAAAGATTGCCTAAAGAAGTTCGGTATGCAAGACTGCAAAGGCTTCACGATGCCAATGCCAGCCAAACATCATCTGGGTCCCGACGACAATGGTAAAGAGTTCGATCAAAAGGTATACCGCTACATGATTGGTTCTTTACTTTATTTATGTGCATCTAGGCCAGATATTATGCTTAGTGTTTGCATGTGTGCTCGATTCCAAGCGGCACCAAAGGAATCGCATCACTTAGCTGTGAAGCGAATTCTTTGATATTTGGCTTACACCCCAACTCTAGGATTATGGTATCCTAAGGGCTCAGAGTTTGATCTGGTTGGATTCTAGGATGCTGATTATGCTGGTGACAAGGTGGATCGCAAGTCTACATTAGGCACATGTCATTTTCTAGGATGATCACTTGTATGTTGGTCTTCAAAGAAGCAGAACTGTGTATCTCTCTCCACTGCTGAATCTGAATACATTGCTGCTGAATCTTGCTGCGCTCAGCTTCTATGGATGAAACAAACACTCAAAGACTATGGCATTCATCTGAAGCAAGTGCCACTCTACTGCGACAACGAAAGCGCCATCAAGATTGCCAACAACCCAGTTCAGCACTCGAAGACAAAGCACATTGAGATTCGTCATCACTTTCTCACAGATCATGTTGTGAAGGAAGATATTGATATCATACACGTCAACACTCAAGAGAAATTGGCAGATATCTTCACCAATCCCTTGGATGAGAAGAGATTTTGCAAGTTACGGTGTGAGCTAAATATCTTGGAATCCTCAAATGTCCTGTGATCAGGCACACATCCTAACACTTATGCATATTGATGACTTAGATGTGCAACACACGAAGTAAAGTATATATTCAATCGATGAAGACATGCATTCTAAGTGTGAATACATTAATGAGGAATTTGACTTCAGAGCGCCACGATAATTGTGCGCCATGTCTGGGTCTAATACTTCCTATACGGTGGGTAACGGCACCACCAAATGTTCTGTTTGAAGTGTTTCACTCATGGCGTTACATTTGCTATGTCTTCGCATTTGGTTTGGCTTCAATCTCAATATGTCTTCATGATTATCTTCACTATGTTGATTATATATACTAGTGTTCTGTCCTCTACAGCATTCACTTATAGCTATGTCTTCTTGTTGAATCTTTTGAACTAAGTGAATGTGATCGGACCCTAACCTCTCTATGCTTTCTATCTCAAACTCTATCTCTCCAAATCATATGCATTCTCTTGAAACTGTCAAATGTCTTCTCTGCGTCCTTGTTAGCAGAAGATACAGCGACAAACATTAAGTCCGCTTTCAATGCTAATTCCTTCACCTGAAACCCGGAGAAGTGGGAACGACCGCCCGACAATCCAGGCGTGCGTGGGACATGGAACAACCTCTGAAATGTTGCATGATAGCCACGTGTTCCTCAGATGTGAATCGCCAAGGGCACCTATGTAATAACACTGAGCCGCCCCTGTCCCTATAAATACACGCCTCACCACAGTCATTATCTCTTCTTCCACTCTCGCACGAACCCTAGCGCCACCGCTAGCCCTCGACGACGCCGGCGACGAAGCGCTTAGCTGCCGCAACCTCTCCGACGTCGTCTTCACGCCGACCGTGGACATCGTCTTCTCCGCCATCGCCGTAGGTGTCCTCCGTCGCCAAGTTAAGGCACGGACGATCAAACTGCTCGGCCTCCTCTTCCACTCCGTCTAGCAGTTCTACGTGTGGTAAATAAAACTTCCTTTTTACGGCCCCTTTGATCCTATAGATTCGTCACTTTCTACCACAAGCAGTTTCTGTTCACACAAGTTGGATCTAGTTCATACTGCATCTCATAATATGCCTAATATATTCACTTATGCTTCACAAAGTAGTTAGATTCCTCACTTGTACTGATCCGTGGATTCGTACAAATCTGGAACCAACTCCTTATCTATGAATGAATGTCTTCGCACGATGAGGTCAATGTCTTCTAAACTGATTTATCTTCAAAATCTTCTGAGAATGCATATGACCTCTTCCCCTTCCCTCGCACCTTAATGCTTTCACAGGTACATGTCCGTGGGAGAATCCCTTGGTTCTCATAGTCTGCATTCATTTGCAGAATTCTTACAGCATCACATAAATTCTCCCGAAGCCAGTTCCTGTTTGTCCAGCAAGCGAAAGCCTTTGAAGCCTTTGAACGTGTTGAAGCCATTCAGTTTGAAGTTCATGGCTGCAGAGAAATCAGTAAGGAAGGGTGGTAGACAGCGTCGTGGGGGACATCAAGAGATTTGCCTAATGACCTCTTAGAGCTTTACAAGACAGATCCTGAAGAGGATTACAATCAGCGCAAGACCCGAATCCAATGGATTCGAAGATATTCGGCAGAACAATGGTTCAAATACCGGTTTGTGACCCAGGAATATGCTGAGAAAAATGCCATCAAGCGGCCATGGGGAGACATCCTATACAAGAATCTTCAACCCAGGTCCAGAGAAGAAGCCATTGAACAAGGCTTCTATCCCTGCATGGTCCGTGGGCCACAGCCTGCAGATGCACACCCATCGTCACTACTATGGTGTCATGACGACAATCTATTCAAGCGCAACTTCTAGTTTGCCAAGAACTCAGCGAAGCAGAACAAGAAGTCTTTGGGATTAGACTTCAACCCTGGTCCCTCTGCTCCCCATGCCGATGGAACTCGCGAAGCTGAACCCAATCTTCTTGGGCCCTTCTACAACTTGGAAGGTATCATCACTCATATCGTGGTTCAAGGGACAGCCATGAATGAGCCTGCAGATGACGCTGAATCAGATGAAGCGCCTGCAGCGCTGAAGCCAATTAAGTTGAAGCAGCCTAAAGCTTCAAAGCCTGCCTCTGCACCAAAAATCTCACGGGCGAAGCCACTGGCTACTGCACCTCCTGAAGACAGTGTGTAGTTTGAAGATTTGTCACGCATCTCCAAGCCCCAGAAAGTCAAGATGCCTCTGCCAGACACCAGCCAAGAACTGACAGCTGCTGCTATTCTGCGCAACGATGCCATCGATCTGTCCAGTGATGAAGATCTTGCAGATGACGCTCTTGAGCAACTGATCAAGAGCAAAGAAGAAGCAGAAATCTTCAATGATCTGCCTCTCTTTGACATGGCAATCATCCACAACTTCATTGATGAGTGGTTTGACATGCCCAACCTCAGCTTCGAAGATCTGCAACTTCCAATTGGCCTCAGTGTCGCCTTCCATGGTGCCATTGCTTCAGAGTTAGCTATCGCCCAGTGCATTGTTGAACTGAAGCAGAAGATTGACTTTGAGAAAACTCAGTTCAATAAGCATATGGCCACGCTCAGCGTGCAAGAGGTGAAGAACTTCAAGATTATGCTGCACGAGCTCAAAGAAGCCTTTCTCAAGAAACATGCAGAAGCTCAGGGTTCTCGTGAGCGCATGAAGAGCCTAGCTGACAAGTGTGTGCAAGGCTACAACGAGGCTGAGAAGCGCAAGGCCCTTGGGCGTCCGGGCATTGATCCCAGGATGGCTGCTAAGAAGAAGAAGAAGCCCAGTGTGGACGAACCCAACGCACCAAGGCAGGAAGCAGATCTTCCCAACCAGCATGACTAGCTCAAGGCCAAAAGCCAGATCTACCGCTTCAGAGCTGAAGAAGACGAGGACTGCTGAGGCTGAAGCCAGAAAGAGGAAACATCATGAAGCCTCTGCTACTGCTCCCTCCAAGAAGAAGCGGAAGACCAAGAAGGAACGGGCTGCTCCCACAGAGCCCTTAATTGTTGAACCCATCTCCATGGTTCGCCCTGCCACTGAACATCAAGAGCGCCAACTGACTGTCCATGAGCCTGCTTTCACAGAGGCTCATGAAGCTGAAGACCTTCCAGCAGCTGATCCCACCACTGCTGAAGACATTGGTCACCATGACCATGTTGAAGATGATGCAGTTCTTCCTCAGATCGAGCACCAACAGGTATCATCGCCTGTGCTTACGCACAGCGAACTCATCAGCATTGGTCATCCTCTGACGCCAATTGCTCAGGATGCATCATGGGCTGATCACCCACAAGCACAAGAGGAAGATGACTTTGAGGCCCAGCCAACTCCAACTCCACAGGCGTCGCCAGCGTTACGCAGGCTTCGCAAAGGACCAAGGCCTCCAGTCTCCGAGTCTGAAGCTAAAGCTGCTGAAGACATTCCGGCTGCATCAGCCGATGACACCCAAGAAGAAGAACATATCCCCACTCCCCAACTACTGACGAAGCTGTTCTCGCGGAGAACGTGTCTGTGCCCGACCCTCCAGCTCGTCAAGTGGAGGTAGAAAATCTTGAGGCTGCCACCACCAACACCAATGAAGCCACTCACGTAGTCATGGAAGAAGCAAATGTGGAGCCTCCACCTACCCAAGAACCAGAAGTCAGTGAAGCAAATGATGCTACTGCTCTTGTTCCTGCGCCTGCCGCTGGTCCTCAGTTTGACTATCATGTTGAGCATAGGCCTCAGGTACAGAAGCCAATTCCAAGGTTGCCCAGGTTTCTAGGTCCTGCATCAGCACCTGGATCCTTCAATGTCAACGGCTTCAAAGCAGACAACACTTTCTTCAATAGCTCCAAGAACCCCTACTCAAGGGAAAGAATATCTTCTGATCGGTTCTGGAGCTATCCGCAGCGAAGTATTACTCCTACATTCTGTACAATCAAGGTCGCATCTTCCCACATAAGCGTCTTGACACCGAAGCAATAGCTGGTCTCCCTGTCTGGAAGAAGCTCTGGATTGCTTCAAAGAGGTTAGATTGTTGCCGTTTGTCACCGACCAAGAGCACTGGAATGAAGAGTTGCTGCTCCAATTCTATGCCACACTTCACATCCGTGGGTACAACAGAGATCCGAAGACTTGGGTCCTGGAGTGGATGACAGGAAATGTTCATCACGAAGCCAAAGCCTTTGATATCATTGAGCTCACTGGTCTGCCCACTCCTGGCAATCACTATGAACCTGGTTGTCAACTTCACAGTGAAGCTATGGAGAACATCTTTCAGAAGCCTGAACCGAACATGAGTCAGATGCTCAGTATGATGACGCCCTTGCCACAAGATGCTGCATATCCTAAGGAGTTCTTTGTTGAAGACCTTGAGTATCTGCCAAGGACTATCTATCACATCATAAGGCGAACTCTCTGGCCCATCAAAGGACATTCTCCACATGCCAAGCTGGAAAGTGCAATGAAGACTTTGGTCTTCTATATTCTTCATGGCAAATGCTTCAATGCACAAGACTTCTTCATCCGCCAACTTGCTGCATCCGGCTCTGATCTTTATGGCCTGAAGTTCTATGCTCCATGGATAATGCGACTGATTAAACTCCACTCCGCTATCTCATATCAGCCATCTGCTCGCAATCATCGGATCTTTATGCCTGATGTGGATATGTCCGTTGAAGCCATTTATCCTGAGCCTGCCAAGGAGCCTCTTAGTCTTCAGAATGCGGAGCATCAAAGTTTCTCTCAGAACATTGAAGGAGTTGAAGCAGTCACCCGTGTTTATCCTCTGGCTGGAACTACACGTGCACCTCATCGTGCCCTTACTGAAGCCATCGAAAGCACTATTGCCCAACGACCCAAGAAGCGATCTCGTGTTCTCAATGACCGAGAGCTTCTGGTGGCTCTTCATCACAAACATGATAGGCATCATGACTAGCTGAAGCGCCAAATGCAAAGCCTCTTGGTGGATGTCAACTGCATTCGCAATCTTGCCACCAAGAATGCCTTTGTTGCCCATGAAACCTCTCGACGCACATGGAAAGGGCTGACGCTTATGTGCTCTGAAGATGATCTTCAAGAGGATGACTTCTCTGAACGCTTCAAGTTTGACTCCACACCTCCCCGACGGGCAGTGCTGCGACGAACTCCATCTCTTGAAGACTCTGAGTTCTCTTCCTCTGCGGCAACTATGAATGCCCAAGTGATTGAGGACGAAGACGATGCTACTTCACCACCCCCTCCTTCAGCATGCTTCGACACTGCTCCAAGTTCTTCTGCACCGCCGAACACCATCGACGACCCTGCTGCTTCACCTACTCCGCATGGGAACGAGTAGATGCTCTATGTCTTCAAACCTTTTTGGTCCTTACTGACAAAAGGGGGAGAAGCATATGAGTTTGATAGTCTTCAAGCGGGTCCATATGGGCGGTTGCTTTATATTTTGCCTAGTGTTTACAACTCTCCTTTTGATACATTTGGTTCTTTGAGTCGTAACACTTAAACTCGATGGTCGTCTGCTACTTATTTGCTACTTTGTGATGCGATGATAAATTCCGCATGTGCGACGATAAATTCCGCACTTAGATCATTTTGCAGACGTCCATTTTCCATTATGCATGTCATTATCTTCACATACCTTCACATGCATAATGAATTGTCATCATAAGTTGAAGAGGATCTCCACAAGTACAACCTTCCATGTGCATTTGCATTCCAAAAGCAAATTACTCATATGCACATCTTCAGGGGGAGCCCTTGCAACTTATGAAGACAATTCCTTATCCTTTACAATTTCACATATTATATTCCCCGTTGAAAACTTCAACTAGTTTGTCATCAATCACCAAAAAGGGGGATATTGTAAGTGCATCTAGTGCCACCCCTAGTTGGTTTTGGAGTATTGACGACAAACCTAGTTGAGGGACTAATGTGTTTGTGAGAATTGCAGGATAACACAGGTAGAAGTCCCTCATTGATTCGGTTTTCCTACCAGAGATGACCCCTAAAAATATATGAAGACATTGAAGTCAAAGGTGGTATGTGAAGATATTCACATTGAAGACTATGACAAGAGAAGACATCGCATGAAGCCTATGGAGCTCGAAGACTTAGATCTTCCGTAGTTCTTTTTCTTCTTTGTTGAGTCATAGGAACCACCGTACTGTTAAGTGGGGTCCAAGAGAACTAGTCAGAATGACTGAAGTGATGCTTAACCAAAACCTATGTCTTCGAGTGAAGACTCTGAGAGCGAATCTTGTCCAGAGTCGGACAAGTCAGCTTTGCTTGTAGCCCAAGTAAAGTTGCCGTGTGTGTTTGAAATCTGACCGTTGGAACACGTGTCAGTTCCTTAGTGACCCAGGGTCATTTCGGACAAATCAGGTCGGGTTGCCTAGTGGCTATAAATAGCCCACCCCCTACAACCTTAAACGGTTGGCAGCTCAGAGTTAGAGTACGGCTTTTGTCGTTTGAGAGCAACCCACCTCGAAGCTTTTGAGAGAGAATTCCTTGCGAGGATAAAGCCCTAACCACCCAGAGCCAAAGAGTGTTAGGCATCACTTAAGTCTTCCTGTCTGTGTGATCTGAAGACTTATTACACTTGAGGACTATGAATCCTCCAGCCGGTTAGGCATCGCGTTCTGAGCATCCAAGAGTCATTGTGGATCGCCGGTGAACGAAGACTGTGAAGGTTTGGGAGTCTACCTTGAAGACTTACCAGAGTGATTGGGCGAGGTCTGTGTGACCTTAGCTCAAGGGGAATACGGTGAGGACTGGGTGTCCTGAGCTGCGTGTTCAGGACTGGGTGTCCGGGACTGTGTGTCCTCAGGTTTAAATACCTAGCCGCCCTAACCAGACGTACAGTTGTCACAGCAACTGGAACTGGTCTAACAAATCATTGTCTTCAACGAGTCACTGGTTTCATCCTTCCCTTCTCTTTACTTACTGATGGTCCTTGTGAAGTCATTGTATGATTGCATTATCTTTTGTCTTCACTGAGTGACTGCTTGTTCTGATTGGCTTCATAATATCTTCCTACCTGATCCATACTACCTAGCTGCTATAGGTCATTGTGCTTTCACTGCATTAAATACTTGACTATGGTTTGCCTAGTGTAGTCTACCTTCCGCTGCATGGTAATAGGTTTATTTCTATCGTTTGTCTTCGAAACTTCTATGTTTTGAAGCCACGGTCGTCCCAGTGTCCGCCACCAGGTCCTCCTCCTCGGCCGTAGCCCCGGTCACTGTGCTCGGGGCGTCGACCAAAGTGTCCTTCTCGAATGGCTCTGAGCTCTTCACAGTCGCTGGTGTTGTGGGTATGCAGGCTATGGAAGACGCAGAACGGTCGGCTGCTCTTGGATGACTCGGGAAGATCTCGGCCGCGCTTGGTGTCTAGCTCCGCCGCGAGCACGGCCACTCCCTTGCGCTTCACATCCTTGGCCTTGGTCTTCTTCTCCTCTGGGTCCGCAGCTGGGAGCTCGAGGAGGGAGAGGCGCCCCTCCTCAGCTCTTGCACACTTGGTCGCAATGTTGAATAACTCCAAGGTTGTGCATGATACGTCTCCGTCGTATCTATAATTTTTGATTGTTCCATGCCAATATTCTACAACTTTCATATACTTTTGGCAACTTTTTATACTATTTTTGGGACTAACATATTGATCCAGTGCCCAGTGCTAGTTCCTATTTGTTGCATGTTTTTTGTTTCACAGAATATCCATATCAAACGGAGTCCAGACGGGATAAAAACTGACGAAGATTTTTTTTGGAATATATATGATTTTTGGGAAGAGGTGGCCACGAGGCAGGGGGGCGCGCCTGCCACCCTGGGCACGCCCCTAACCCTCGTGGGCCACCCGTAAGGCAGTTGATGCCCTTCTTTCTCTGCAAGAAAGCTAATATCTGGATAGAGATCGTGTTAAAATTTCATCCCAATTGGAGTTACGGATCTCCGGGAATATAAGAAACGGTGAAAGGGAAGAATCTGGGAACACAGAAACAGAGAGAGACAGAGAGACATATCCAATCTCGGAGGGGCTCTTGCCCCTCCCACGCCATGGAGACCATGTACCAGAGGGGAAACCCTTCTCCCATCTAGGGAGAAGGTCAAGGAAGAAGAAGAAGGAGGGGGGCTCTCTCTCTCCCCCTCGCTTCCGGTGGCGCCGGAACGCCGCCGGGGGCCATCATCATCACCGCGATCTACACCAACACCTCCGCCATGTTCACCAACATCTCCATCACCTTCCCCCCTCTATCTACAGCGGTCCACTCTCCCGCAACCCGCTGTACCCTCTACTTGAACATGGTGCTTTATGCTTCATATTATTATCCAATGATGTGTTGCCATCCTATGATGTCTGAGTAGATTTTCGTTGTCCTATCGGTGGTTGATGAATTGCTATGATTGATTTAATTCGCTTGTGGTTATGTTGCTGTCCTTTGGTGCCCATCATATGATTGCGCGCATGGATCACACCCTAGGGTTAGTTGTATGTTGATAGGACTATGTATTGGAGGGCAAGAGTGACAGAAGCTTCAACCTAGCATAGAAATTGATGCATACGGGATTGAAGGGGGACCAATATACCTTAATGCTATGGTTGGGTTTTACCTTAATGAACATTAGTAGTTGTAGATGCTTGCTAATAGTTCCAATCATAAGTGCATAGAATTCCAAGTCAGGGATGACATGCTAGCAGTGGCCTCTCCCACATAATAGTTGCTATCGGTCTAGTAAAGTAGTCAATTGCTTAGGGGCAATTTCGCAACTCCTACCATCACTTTTCCACACACACTCTATATTTACTTTATTGTGTCTTTACTTAAACAGACCCTACTTTTTATTTACTTGCTCTTTATTATCTTGCAAAGCTATCCAACAACACCTACAAAGTACTTCTAGTTTCATACTTGTTCTAGGTAAAGCGAACGTCAAGCGTGCGTAGAGTTGTATCGGTGGTCGATAGAACTTGAGGGAATATTTGTTCTACCTTTAGCTCCTCGTTGGGTTCGACACTCTTACTTATCAAAAACTGTTGCGATCCCCTAGACTTGTGGGTTATCAAGACCTTTTTCTGGCGCCGTTGCCGGGGAGCAATAGCGTGGGGTGAATATTCTTGTGTGTGCTTGTTTGCTTTATCACTAAGTAATTTTTATTTGCTGTTCTTAGTTGTTTTCTATCTTTAGTTATGGGTAGGAAACGCAAAATACCAAAAAAAATTAGTTGTACCTACTAAACCAATGGTTGAAGAACCACTCAAAATCTATCACACTGTTGAAGCTTATTACTTGGATCATCTTCGATCCCTATGTGCTCGTGCTGAAACCCCAGCTAGCTTAGTTGAGGGCAAATCTTTAGATGAGCATGCTTGTTTTGTGCGACACCGAATATCTGAAAAAGGGAAAACTTTACTGGATCAAATTCATCGTTTGCAATGCTATGCTTGGAATTTATGTGAAATATATGATTATACTTGTTGTTCTGAAGACCCTAAGAAACACCTTCCCTACCAATGTTTGTTTAGTGATAATGGGATCGTATCCTCTTATGCTAAGGGTGTTTATAGTTACTATGATGTTCAGCAAATTGAAGAATTTGTTGCTTTTAAGGGTGCTTACGAAATTGCTTCTTTGATTGAAAAGTATGATGCTACTCTTTACAAATCTGAAAAATTTGCCATACTTCTATATTGCTATGATAATTATGCTTCTAATGCCTATGTTGAACCATATATTGACTACTACTCCGCTATCCAGAAGAGAGTAATATTTTGCAGGAGTCTATGGAAGAAGAAATTGATGAAACTGTGAGCTCATTGGATGAAAAAGATGAGGAGGAGAGCGAAGAACAAAAGGAGGAAGAGCGGATTAGCTACCCGTGCCCACCTTCTAATGAGAGTAACTCTTCAACTCATACATTGTTTAATTTCCCTTCGTGCTTACCGGAGGATGATTGCTATGATGATTGTTATGATCCCATTGATTCTTTTGAAATATCCCTTTTTGATGATGCTTGCTATGCTTGTGGCCAAGATGCCAATATGAATTATGCTTATGGAGATGAACTTGCTATAGTTCCTTATGTTAAAATGAAATTGTTGCTATTTCACCCACACATGATAGTCCTATTATCTTTTTGAATTCTCCCGACTACACTATATCGGAGAAGTTTGCCCTTATTAAGGATTACATTGATGGGTTGCGTTTTACTATTACACATGATGATTTTGATAGATATAATATGCATGTGCTTGCTGCTCCTACTTGCAATTATTATGAGAGAGGAACTATATCTCCACCTCTCTATGTTTCCAATATGATAAAATTGCAAGAAACTGTTTATACTATGCATTGGCCTTTACTTTGTGTGCATGAATTGTTCTTTTATGACATGCCGGTGCATAGGAAGGGAGTTATACTTCGTCATTACATGATATACGTTACCTTGTGCTCACCACTAAATTACAAATCATTGTTAATTAAAATTGGCTTTGATATACCTTGGGATCCGGGTGGATCCATTACTTGAGCACTATATGCCTAGCTTAATGGCTTTAAAGAAAGCGCTGCCAGGGAGACAACCCGGAAGTTTTAGAGAGTCATTTATTTCTGTTGAGTGCTTTTATATAGTTTAAAAACAACAAAAATAAAGAGGGGAACCCAAAACTTTTTCAAAAAGGAAAGCGAAAATGAGAAAGACAAGCATTGTTGAAGTGGGAGCTAGCCTTGAACTTTGTTCATGCTCATAGAAACCTTGTGAATCTTGATTAAAGAAACTTTTCAATAAAAATAATTATCCCCTTGTACAATTCCATTGTATTACAAAAATAATGTGCCAAGGTTTGCCTTTAGGATGTTTACATTTGCTTGATGGTTTGTACGGTGCAGGACAGAAACTTTGGCTGTAGTGCGCGATTTTACATTTTCTGCTGCAATGTCAAATGGTTCTGATTCTTTTTGAACTATCTTCCTATACAAATTGTTTATTTTTCCTAAGTTTGCTAGAATTTTTCAAGTATCAGAAGTATGGTGAATGTTCAGATTATTACAGACTGTTCTGTTGTAGACAGATTCTGTTTTTGATGCATAGTTTGCTTGTTTTGATGAAACTATCAATTTATATTAGTGGATTAAGCCATGGAAAAGTTATATTACGGTAGACACAATGAAAAAACAAAATATGAATTGGTTTTCAACAGTACTTAGAGTAGTGATTTGCTTTATTATACTAACGGATCTTACCGGGTTTTCTGTTAAAGTTTTGTGTGGATGAAGTGTTCGATGATCGAGAAGGTCTCGATGTGAGAAGAAGGAAGAGAGGCAAGAGATCAAGCTTGGGGATGCCCGAGTCACCCCAAGTAAACATTCAAGGAGACTCAAGCGTCTAAGCTTGGGGATGCCCCGGAAGGCATCCCCTCTTTCTTCAACAAGTATCGGTATGTTTTCGGATTCGTTTCGTTCATGCGATATGTGCAATCTTGGAGCATCTTTTGCATTTATTTTTGTCTTTTCTATTATGCACCATGCTGGTATGAGATAGTCCTTGGTTGATTTATAGAATTCTCTATGTACTTCACTTATATCTTTTGAGTATGGCTTTATAGAATGCTTCATGTGCTTCACTTATATCATTTGAAGTTTGGATTGCCTGTTTCTCTTTACATAGACAACCGCCATTTGTAGAATGATCTTTTGATTCACTTATATTTGTTAGAGTGTGGGCATATCTTTTTTAGAAAGAATTGAACTCCCTTGCTTCACTTATATCTATTTAGAGAGATGACAGGAATTGGTCATTCACATGGTTAGTCATAAAATCCTACATAAAACTTGTAGATCACTGAATATGATATGTTTGATTCCTTGCAATAGTTTTGCGATATAAAGATGGTGATATTAGAGTCATGCTAGTGGGTGGTTGTGAATTGTAGAAATAATTGTGTTGAGGTTTGTGATTCCCGTAGCATGCACGTATGGTGAACCGTTATGTAACGAAGTTGGAGCATTAGGTATTTATTGATTATCTTCCTTATGAGTGGCGGTCGGGGACGAGGGATGGTCTTTTCCTACCAATCTATCCACCTAGGGGCATGTGTAGTAGTACTTTGCTTCGAGGGCTAATAAACTTTTGCAATAAGTATGTGAGTTCTTTATGACTAATGTTGAGTCCATGGATTATACGCACTCTCACCCTTCCACCATTGCTGGCCTCTCTAGTATCGTGCAACTTTCGCCGGTACCATAAACCCACCATATACCTTCCTCAAAACAGCCACCATACCTACCTATTATGGCATTTCCATAGCCATTCTGAGTATATTGCCATGCAACTTTCATCATCATCATATACATGACTTGAGCATTCATTGTCATATTGCTTTGCATGATCGTAAGATAGCTAGCATGATGTTTTCATGGCTTGTCCGTTTTTTGATGTCATTGCTACGCTAGATCATTGCACATCCCGGTACACTGCCAGAGGCATTCATATAGAGTCATATCTTTGTTCTAGATATCGAGTTGTAATATTGAGTTGTAAGTAAATAAAAGTGTGATGATCATCATTATTAGAACATTGTCCCATGTGAGGTTATCAAAATAA